>NC_135555.1:14696245-14701245 GCF_964340395.1 Glandiceps talaboti
TTGTCTGGCTGCTAATCCTATATCCCTACAGATATATGGAAAATTTGGAAATATAGATAAAATGCGGTAAATCAGTAATAGCTCTCTTTATTGAAGCGTTTGCTTGGTAAGATCACTACCAATGACATAGAGCATAGAAGGTGAAGTAATAAGAAGCACAGAAAATTGCAATTGGATCGCTCCTACATTTCCTATACTACTCAAGTAAACTTTGAAACAATGTCGTTGGTGGCGCTATATATGACCAACGACAGTATTAAAATTGAATACGGTGTGTGATGCAGCCTACATTTTGTACGGTTGTGATATTTATGGATGAAATAGATGTACATATACATAAACTACTGCATACATCAGTATGTACAGTATCTTACGTAATTACCGTGATCTGTGTTGGTTACTCTACACCGCGGTTTACCAGTCATCCACACTGTATCATTACACTTGCATTCCTTTTGTATGTACATGTTCAAAGTTGATATGTGGCACGCCTACAATCGAAGTATAAGAATAAAGAATTTTTGCCGTTTCTATGATGAGAATTGGTGTTGTTATTTCACCGATTTATGCTTCAAGTCAATGACCTTTATTCATTATAATCAGCAGACAACGTATACAGACCGTAAAGGGGAACGTAAATTGCAGCAAAGCCCCTTATGTGTGTGACTAATTCAAATTCTATAGTTATTCTGGTTTCCTACAGTTATAGCGGGAATTATACTATCTTAAATTTCCCAAATCATGTTAATACGTTAACTATTTTTTTTCTCAAATGAGGTATTGCATGTATCACTCTAGCTCTACAATCTGCTGGTCAACATGTACCGTTTACCTGACCACTCTTTGACATTCCGTTATCACAACACTGTTCACTGAATGTCATATCAGAGGAGCTTTTTCTAAGGGGGAATGATTTCCCATTTTTTGAAAAAAGTTTAACGTTTTACACGTACAGTGCATTTCAAAATACAGTTCACCTTCTCTGTTTGATACAACCACACATAAATCAATAACAAACTACATGCTACCCTTTAATAGCAAGATATCAATTTGTCGCTACATTTTGTCTAAATGAAATAAACCATTTATTTAAGCGAACACTGCAACAAGATACAGAAACGCGGGCGCCAATGTTGCATATGATGTCTGCATGGTGTGGAACGTCAGCTCACATTTAGCCAAAATGTTGAAAGATACTGTATTTATTCAATCTTGCTGTAGCAGGTGTAGTTTGTTATTGATTTCTGTGTGGTTGTATCAAGCAGGGATGCTGAACGGTACTTCGAAATCCACTGTACTAGGTTCGAATGACTAGTCGTACACACCTCAGTTGAATAGTTGTAGCCTTTGCCAAAGATTGATATGAAGTTCTTCTTGTCAATACAGTCGCTGTAGGGCGCACCAGGCATTGTGTAAGAATCCTGCAGATGATGGAGAACATTAAAAAATTGTAAAGATCGACTTGGTGAACAAATAAACTTTTCTGAGTGTATTTCTATGAATTTAATAAATAATGTTCCTCTGAATTACATACTTGCATCAGCGTTATAAACGTCATCAGCCTGTAATGGTATGTTATTAGACACCCCTCCCCCCCGTGCTGGTTTTGGTACACTGATGGAGTTCGACTTTAGAATGGATGCAATACAAATCACCGTTTCTAGTGTCACTACACCTTTACTCTAGACCTTCTGACTTCTCACCAGAGCAGTGCAATCGGATTTCTAGACAATTTCATGCAGAGAACGCAGGCAGTACATGGCAACATGATCCCATGAAATTGGACGACAACAGTCACGTGACATTGTCATTTAGTCATGCAGGGAATAGACTGACTTTAATTGAATAGAGGCCAAAAGTCACAGCAGCACAATCAATTAATAGCGACAAATATATGAAGAAAATATTGAGGCTAAATGAAGTGAAACACTTGTAGCTAGGAACGGTATTTCTAATCTTTGTATCTTCCTTTAATACGTAACTTTCTTATACCACATCATCACAAACAGCATGGCAACCAGCGCTGCACTGTTTCAGTATCACTGATAACCCATTTACCTTTCTGATTGCTATAGATGCCTTCTTGCCAGGGGGCACGGTTATTCCGCTATTTTCGGGAAACGGCACGACGTCGGGTGGATGAACCAAAACCACGACGCCTGCATCCTGTCCATACATCGGTATGTACTCGTCTTGTTCTATATTTAGAGTCAACTTTAAACCTATGAAAATAAAATTAAGTATATTTGACTATATATACAGGTTTCTTTTCAAGCATGTGGAAAGTTAAAAAGTTCAATATTTACGAATAGCCAATAACTCCTAAACGTTGTCTGTTGCAAAAATATAGCTGTTTCGAATAACAGACGTTGAAGCAATGTTTTTGAATCTTTTACTGAAGTCCGGTCAAAAAATATTGATCAAAAGAATCCTTGGAAAGTAAATACTGAAATAATGTCACGATTAAGGATGAGATGCAGGTTCGTTGGTGAATTTTGGCCTTTTTTTTTTTTGCTCATTATGAAGCTTCATGGTATGTGCCATCATTTGGTTAAAAGATTTTTGGAATATCGTTCATTTTTTCCATTAATAAATTTGAAATGAAAAAACTCTAACGCTATATGTGTTTTATATGGTTTCATTCCTGAATGTTTATGTACAAAGATTTGCATACATAAAGAAGATTGACAGAAACGTTGATTACAGAAGAGTGTCTTTTCATATGCAAATGAGCCATAGCTAGTAGGCCTCTGTGCAATGACTGACGTGACATTATCTCTTAGCTGTGTTGTTGTACAAAACCAATCAAACTCGGTAAATTTGGTTATAACCAATAAAAAGTAAAAAAAATACCTCCTTTGAACCTGGACTTATGCACGTTGATTTTGACCAGTGCATCGGCTAAAAACGTTACAGTGAAGCGGCCTACACTGCACTACAGCCGCACAGTCGCTTGTAAACTGTTACTCCTTTCCTAAATGGTACTTACAAGTTACATACAACACGTAGGGGGAGAGGGGGGTATGACATTGCTACCGATTTCATAAGAATATCGCCAATCCCTATAATAACGTCATTGTTCTGTATTAGGACCGTTATAGACAAGAATAAAACCATTTAGGAAAGGAATAACAGTTTACAAGCGACTGTGACTACACTAGTCTACAGCCTTCAAGTGTACCCGACGCGACGGCGATGTATTAGATGACGGTTTTCAAGTACCATGCATGTAAAAAAAAGGCCGAGTCTGCTGACAAGCGCTTGTCACCAGAACAATATGCTGCTGACAAGCGTGACCTTTGACACCCATTATGATGTGTTTTGGCGTCAAGTGTAAAACGTTCTTATTACCCTTGAAATTGATTGCACTTTATCACTTTATCAAACACCATCAGTTCTTAAAAACTGTTAATTTACGTGTGATAGCTCCTGTTTTTTCCAACAACCGCGAAGTCCGCCGCGTACACACATGTACACTTCACCGCCTATAATGGCCATGGCCGCGTATGTGATGTAGTACTACGTGCAACGTGTAAACAGTAAAGGTAATTAATCTAAAACAAGTAAAGTTTGTTGCATCTATAACATTCATTATTGTGAAGCTTGGACAGGTAAAATGCGTATAGTTTTTGTGGTGTTGCGTGGTCTTTTTACTTGTTTTCTCCCATGTGCAGTGATAGCCTCAAAGTAATGACATTTGACCTGAACAGCTGACGACAGCTCACCGGCCTAGCAAGTTAAACGCCGAATCGTGAAATAAACATTAAATCTCAAGTACTATTAAAGCTGGGGTGGGAAACTTGAAACTACTACAGGAAAACGACACGGTGACGGTATTACTCCATTCCGGGACTTAATTGTGTCAAAGGTACGGGTCAGTACTAGCGCACATGTTGACGTCGACCAGGCTGTATAGTACACACGTACGCTCGGCGCTTGTCACGAGAACAATATGCTGCTGATAAGCGCTTGTCACCAGACAAAAAAAAACATACAAATCTCGAATATCTAACAGTATTGCAGGCTAATTGTTTTAGCCGATCGAAAAAAATTGATGTTTACAAAAATAAAACGATTTAATCAACACGTTGGCGCATCGAAAATGAACCACGCTATCTTCGAGACTTGAGAGTTCACGTCAGATGCGTGACATTGCATCGGCGATTTCCGGGTATTACATTTCTGTTTCTGTAACATTCACAGAACGTGGCCGTAGACTAGCTTTGAACTTTCGCGTTGGTGGATTTTGACAACGTCCTCTTCACATACTATATTATATTATTAGGGTTAAGGTCCTATAAATTGAGTGTGGCAACCACACTCTAACGATCGGCTTATCACGGCTCGATCCTTCGTGAACTTTCGAGACACGTCGACACCGAGTCACATGTACTGTAGTAGTATACGTGCGTTGCGTTGTTTATTTGCGTCTACGATGACGCTGTCTGAACGTAAACGGCAAAGAATTTGGCACCGAGCGATCCTCAAGGCTATTAAAGTTATAAAATGGAGATTTTGAAGGTACAAGTAGTTTAAATAAATGAGGTAATGTCTACTACGACTCCGAGTATCATAAAACGTCACTCGCAGTGGAAGAAAAACTGTTGACGTGAGTTCAAGTACCATTATTTATACCGTAGTTTTGTAACACTCCTTACAATTTGTATAACATTCCCGATGTCGTACGGTGTCGTGGTGTGGAAATTTGATTTCAGGGAAAGGATTAACTTTTTTTATTGTGTGTCTTCACCGAAACACCAACAACGTAGCAATGCCTAATACATGAGCAGGAATATGGAACGTAGCCCATATTCGAATCAAAACACGAACACCAACTGCGTAGAGCAAGAGCTTCGAATCCAAACCAGAAAGTATACTATGTAATGTCGAGAACGGCACGCGTACCGTATTAAAAGATTAAACCAAAGTCTCCACCCGTAGATGAATAATAGATGACTTGACACCTTTATCGCGGGAAACAAACACGTTTCTATCTGTAG
>NC_135555.1:14706245-14806245 GCF_964340395.1 Glandiceps talaboti
TGAGAAGTTGATATCTATATTACTATGAAAGGTGACACTGACATTGCCAGAATACGACGCCCATACCACTATTCCAGGAGTGCCACAGTATAACCTTGTCAACGATTTCTCATTCATGTCCTCGATCTAAGAGTATATATTGAAATTATCGTGTAAGGGTGAGTGAGTGAGTGAGTGAGTGAGTGAGTGAGTGAGTGAGTGAGTGAGTGAGCGAGCGAGGGTGATTTAAAAATACACTAGTCATTCAAACTTTTGTTGATGTCAGTCAAAGTGGTTACGATGCTTTGTGAGGCACCTTTAGTAATTACATATGAGAGGTGGGGAATGAGGCGGGGGGAGTTCTATTTTACATTTGAATTCTCGTGGAGAGGCACATTTTATTTTAATTACATGTAGTATCAGAAAACACCACGGCATCCAATGGCATCCACTACAACAATCCACCACTGCCATCGATGTATCATAAGGGAGCCTTTTAATAGTATTTACAGGTATCAGCTTATGATATCAGCTTATATATAATTGCTGCTGAAAACCATGTAATGAACTGTCAGATGTGGTGTGAGTGGGTCTCACAGGTGTAAAATGGGAGTAGTTGAGTAATATACTAGGGATAATATTGTGGATATGTTGATCTCGTTCCTAACGATGTCAGGAGAGTGAAAATCTAATCATTAGGAGTTGAATTGTGGCCGGTGAATGTATATATTAATGCAGTGCCTTCACACCCATCCACATGGCGATAGTGGTGGAGGCAAAGTAATTTGAAACGTTCAACATGGTGGCAGCAGTTGGTTTTAATAGGGGGGGGGGGATATCATGTTTTAGAGAAATAAAGTTGGAGGAGTGCCACTTTTCAGCACGATGAAATTGGGGCAGGGTCACATTCTACGTATGCAACAGCCTGAGCCTGATTTTATTCCGGGCCTCCCCCTTGTAATTAATGAAGGCTCCCTATTATCTGAGCCTTTCAGCCAAATACATGTTTTACCATGCAGTGAATTAGTCATTAGCTGCGGTGTGAGGGGAGGAGGTGGTTTGATAGGAGTGTGAAGGAAACAGAGATGGGTATAATACGCTGGAGTGGGGATGTTTACAGTGATCTTGATAATACAAATTCAGTAGTCGTCATGCATATCTAGCTACTAGTGTTTAGGAGTTCTGGCCTTCGTTCAAACAAAAGAATTATTTGATGCATTGCCGTCAAACAAATGCACAGCTTCTGTAGTAGTAGTAGTAGTAGTAGTAGTAGTAGTTGTAGTAGTAGTAGTAGTAGTAGTAGTAGTAGTAGTAGTAATAGTAGTAGTAGTAGTTGTAGTAGTAATAGTAGTAGTAGTAGTAGTAGTAGTAGTAGTAGTAGTAGTAGTAGTAGTAGTAGTAGTAATAGTAGTAGTAGTAGTAGTGGTAGTAGTAGTGGTAGTAGTAGTAGTAGTAGTAGTAGTAGTAGTAGTAGTAGTAAACAGTTGATTCCTATAAAACTATCATCGTGGTTGCAGGGGTGGGATAGAGTCGGAATCTCGTGTTCCTTTATCTACTGATAGCATTTTTAGCTATGTTTTGCTCGATTTCCCATGGCCCTCACCTTGCTTGTAAGGCGTAAAAAAACTGTGTGGTTCTGCTTACATTCAATTTTAAAATAGGTGGGGTAGGAAGATAATTTTATTTCATTTTTAATAGTATAATTTTTTTTCTGTGTGAGTGTCTAGTTCAGGTTTTCCAATATTTTCCAAATGGTCTCTGTGTTGTTTATTTCTTGCTATCAGATGTACAGCCATTACAGATTGGAAGAATAGTTTTATATAATTTGTCTTTTTAAGTTGATGTCAGTTTCCGCACCCACTATTTCTTGCGAGACCACAATTTTCGCGATTGTATTATTATTTTACTCGAATACGTAATAAAAACATGACTTTTATTTAGGGGCGGCGTGAAACACTAGATGGGGTAGGGTAACCGGAACCAAAACTAGTTTTATTTGGCCTATTTACTGAAGGCTCGCTCAGGAATAACAGTTGAAAGTGAATACACCATTATCACAAATGGGAATACGAGTACTGCACATTGTAACATTCTTTCTTATAGATTTGCATTCTTAATCAATTGTATTACGTCATATTTGATGGATCAGTTAATATTTGCTAACATCAAGAAAGATAAATGTAATTTCAAAACAGAAAACTAAAGATTATCAATAGTAATTCTACCTTGATATAATCATTGACGCAGTCCTTGCTATCTTCAAGTTCAACTTCTCGGAGTGTTAAATTAATACAACCACCATGAGGATTGACAATGCTGTACCGACAGTGACTACCGTTATCGTAAAACTTTCCGTGGCCGCGTGACTTGATAACGCGGTGGGGATCGATGAACACTTGGCCACAACTATCTGGTAGATGAATAGTGAAAAAAAACCGCATGAAACAGTAAGAATTGTGTGCTATGTGTTAGTATGGTTCTTGTGAACGAATTCTTACAACTCTGACGTAATCATAGACACATTTGCATCAATAGACTAAAATTTCAGCGACCGTTCCTATATATTCGATCAAGCAAAATCTGAATGGAAATGTTGCAAATTTGGGAATTGAACAAGAACGTCGGCTAACAGCCTGTGTATGAGAAGGAAATAAACAGGATGCAATAAACAGGATACAAACTACATGTGGGGGGGGGGGGGCGGTGGTTTTGGGACAAGGTCTTGGGAAAGTGTCGTTCTTTTTCATACACTGAACATCTGATGTCATCCGACCCCTCCACCTTTAGTTTATATCGCGTCCTTTACATACCACGGTAACCTTCGAATTCTTTCTCGCATGTCTTTCTTTGACAGTATTTCGTTGCACTTGGTTTTAATCCGGGACAAGTCTTGTTTCTTTCCCCTTCAGGAAGCTGATCTTCGTCTGCTTCACACCACACATCTCTGCTGTTTATACCCCCTCCACATGTCAAAGAGCACTAAGAAACAAGACAATAACTACATTGTAAATTGATAATGGTCGAAAGAGCTACATTCACACTTTACTAAAAGTACATACAAGAGATTAGTGTGATGCTTGTAGGCAGTGAGCTATCTGCTGTGAGTGTCAAAGTACAAGGTAATATGATTATAACTGACCGGAAAATCTTACACAGGCTCGGCCAGATTTAAGTGGTGTATAATATACAAAAGTTGAAAACTACATTTTTGTTCTGAGTCACATTTGGTGATGCGCAAATATATGGTTTATATATTGTTTTATCTCCTGTAAGCCTGCGCTACCTGTAACTGGGACATTTTTTTTCACCAGGTTACAAACGATACGTTTCCCTTACTTATTAAAGCTTAAGAGCCATTGTATGTGATGATTTGTAGTCTGCCAATATTATCCGTAGGCATGTAGTGACAAGCTTAGATCTTGAGCGAAAGCTAGATTTTGAATCTGTCGTCATATTAAAACTGCACTAGTTTGTAATTGTATCATTTTCCGATCACTGTTCATGTATGTATGTATGTATGTATGTATGTATGTATGTATGTATGTATGTATGTATGTGTTTGTATGTATGTATGTATGTATGTATGTATGTATGTATGTATGTATGTATGTAGAAAAAAAGAACTCTTCCTGGGAGGTGTGGCATAGAAAATACACCAGGAAAATGGAATCCTTCGTACTCCCCATGGAAGTAAAATCTGGACACTCCCGAACTTATTTTTTTTAGATAAAACATTTTTTTATAAAGGATGTTCCAGTTCATGCAGCTACAGCATGCAATACTGTTTAAGTTAGTTTGTCCATGTAAATTGACAATGTGGCGGGAATTCAAACACGGTTTTATCTAAGGACTAGCATATAGTTACCTCAAGCCACGGACTTGTCTTCCATTTCTTGTAAGTACTCGGACATACCACTTCCTCCGTTACTATATGGAATCCTTGCGAATGAAACTGACTATCTGTTCGATAAAATAACTTGACTGAGTTTGACGAGGATATCCATCTGTCAGGGATGTTGAAACCACAGACGGTTGTCTTGAGATTACTGTTTTTCAAGTCTCTTATCTAAAGTATAAAATCAAATATACGTTATTAGGGCTAATGAGGTCATTCGTTTATGTATTGCCCCATTTAGATTTTAAGAGAGAACTGGCTATATGTTCTACCGTACAACTGTAATTATTTACAGTTATTATTTCAGATCTTTCACGGATTATTATAGGATCTTTTTTAGTATTTTTGTTCGTAGTACTCTCCCGTACCATATTGTTTGCATGGGAGGTAACTTGTTCCGACATGGAATGGGAAGGCTAATAAGCTCATCAAAAAAAAAAAAAGGGGGGGGGGCAAGTTATCGGTAAACAGAGCGAATGTATAGATTCTATCTACAAAAACTTATTATATCAAAGGCTCTACTCCCAGTGCGCATGCTCTAAATGACGACTACCGTTCTCATCCCGTCTATGCAGAATTCAACAACTGACTTATTGTGGTAGATGCATGTACTCTGGAAGTTGAAACAAACCATTTTAGATTTTCCTTTGTTCGATCCGCCATGCCATCTTATATTGGGGTCGAATTATTTTTTTAAAAATTGACGTAAAATAAAATAAAATTCCGACCTATCTACCCTACTATACGTTTTAAAGTCATATTAACGGAAACAAACGTTTGTTTGTTTGTTTTCTTAATTTTGGCCAATAAGAAACTGCATATTCTACATTAATATGGCAAGATCGTAATAGCTTTTACTTCTTTTTGTTTATTATACAATAATTTACTGTAACTAGATACAGACACGCGGGCGCTAATGTATTGATGTCTGCATTTAATGTTGCATGGTGGCACTTTAGTTCATTCAAATGGGACAAAATGTTGCAAGAAAGTGTATTCTTTTAATATTGTTATCTTAAAGTAAAGCATGTGCAATTTTTTATTGTTTTTTGCGTGGGTGTGTCAAATAAGACCGGTGAACGGTAACTTGAAACGTGTTGTACATAAATATGCTAATAACAGACAACCACACTGTACAGTACCTCGAGATAGTCGTTGTAACAATCTGGATGCCATTCCATATCCACATGTAAGAAGGAAATAGCGATGCAGAATTCCTCTGACTCCGAATGTAATTCGACAATGCACGATTCGTTGTTCTCATACGGAAATGGGTATCTCGGCGAGTAAAATGAAGAATTGCGAAAAGGAAAAATTGTCAAGTTCTTACCGCACGGCTGATCTTTATATAAAAAAAACAAAAACAAAATTTCTTTATTGAAAGCAGGACATGGGCCATCTTACAACAAAACCAAAGTGACCATAGAGTTTCAATAAGGCACACCGTGTTCTCGGACATCTGGCACATGGTTTTTATCACAAATAAGTATTATCAAACACCTTTGTGTTATTCTCATGCCCTCCCCGTTTCAAAACTCATCTTTAACTTGATTGGATTCAGGTAATAAATATGTGAACCACGATAGACTTAATTATAAAAATACAACTATGAAAACAAAACCCTTCAAATTCTTATTAATCAAATGCATTTATAAATTCTTTCAATTTTCTGAGAAATGTATGATATGATAACCGTCTACCGGTACAATTTTAAAAAAAAAATCACCGATGCATACTAACCATATTTATCCAGACAATTTATTTCATCTGCCATATCATTACAATCGGGATATCTATCACATTTTTGTTCATCAGATATACATTTGCCGCCATTCTTGCCGACGTCACACTTTAGACCTCCCTTGCATTCAACTGTTGAGAAAGATAATGAAGTAATGATTAGTCCAGAAAAAAAGAAGCTGTTCAACGAGCCCGACCTATCTATATTTTTTGGCATTTTCAATTTTTTTGGTTGCGTGTGAAATCCACATCATTTGTAAAGTAATCTCGTTTGGACCGTTATTGTAGTTGGTTATCACTGTTATTTTAATACATCATTGTACCATATAATTTTATATCTCCACTGTGGTGTAGATGACAGAAGGTGTGTCTAAAATAATTCTTGAGTTTCATTTGGTGGGTCTTAACATTTTTGATAGGAGAGGGTGAGAGGAGCTACAAAAATGGTTTAACTGTAAATTGTGTACATTTCGTAATTGCAAGAGTAAAAATTACTGAATAAGTACTATACAAACTCAACTTGAAATGTTTTGCCATCATTATATGGCTTGTTTTTATACCCTTGTCCAACATTGTAAAAAAATAAATCGACCTACCGACCCAATGTGATGGGTTAGGTTGCCCGTTGAACAGCTTTTTAATTTTTTTTCTGGCCTTACAATATTTTAGATCAGTATAAAATCTTTTCTTTTACACTACTACACATAGACTGCAAGTTACGATGGGTCGTGCCACGCCTATCAGAACAGAGGACTATCTATATATCTACACTCTAAAGTGATGTGTCCAGTTCCTGAACACTTAATTGTAACAGATTGTGAACGCATTATATGTGTTCAATATAAATACTAGAACGCGTGTGTTCAGATTTAGAACACGGTGTTTTTATTTTGAACGCATAACATATGTTCAAAATCTTATAAACTAGAACACTGTTGACGCATCAGAACACTGTAACAGTTTTTGAACACAAAGTAAGTGTTCAGAACAAGAATAGAACACATGCATTCTAGATCTGAACACTAGTGTGTTATGTTTTTTGGCACAAACGACGCTAAACTGAACACATGGGACGCGTCCGAAGCGTCAAAATCTTTAGAGTGATCTATCCATCTATCTAAATATCTATCTATCCATCTGTCTCTCTCTCTCTCTCTCTCTCTCTCTCTCTCTCTCTCTCTCTCTCTCTCTCTCTCTCTCTCTCTCTCTCTCTCTCTCTCTCTCTCTCTCTCTCTATCTATCCATCTATCTATCTATCTATCTATCTATCTATCTATCTATCTATATCTATCTATCTATTTATCTATCTATCTATCTATCTATCTATCTATCTATCTAGCTATATATCTATATATCAAACTTATGTAGCGCCAACTATCCAAATTTAAACAATGTTCAGTGGTGCTTAGTGTTACATAGCAAATGAAAATGCTCTCTGAAAGACGAGTGAGTGTTTAAGCGTCTTTTGAAAATGTTGATAGTGGGAGAGGTTTGTATACACGAATATAGAGATATCCAAAGTACAGGAGCTGTTGAAGAGAAGGGGCTGCGACCATGAAGCCAGATTCCATCTGGGTGTGTCCAGAAGGCATTTATCCGATGAGCGAAAAGTGTGTGCTGAAGAACGAAGTGTAATTAAGTTCCTAATATTGAAAGAGTTCATTGGGGGCTTTGTAAGTGTTCACGTATACTGCCTATAAAAAGACATGCAAAATATATACATAGATACTCACCACAGTTTTCTTCATCTTTGCCATCAAAACAATGCTGGATGCCATCACATCGTTTCTTTTTGTCTATACAGTAGCCATAGAAACCAGGCACTTCACAGTTAAATTGTCCTTCCTCGCAGAGAACTGTACAATGAAATGAACCATTTATAGTAAACGTTGTTTGGAGACAAAATCGTGAACCCAAATAGAATTTCTTTTATATATATAAGCCTATATAATTTGTAGTGTGTACGCTGGAATCTGATTTATACGCGTACTTCTAGACCCTAGTATCGCAATTCCAAATTTTTTTTTTTAAATGTACGAAATTCGCGCTCTTACTAATTTCAAATATTCTATACAAAAAGTATAATGCGATGTTAATAACTTTAGAATATGTATCGTTTAAATATTGTAACTTTAAAGCTCTATTTTTTAGTGTAGAACTGAGCAATCTAACCGCCTTTGTAAGCCAAATCTCACTAAATCGCATATCATAAACATAAATAAATCCGAATAATATACCCGAAAACTGTGTTAGTGACGTGAACCATTAAACATACTCGAGTTTCATAGTATTTTAGCAGTGTTGCATACCATTTACTATAGTTTAAATTTCGGGTATAAATCGACCAATATGGCTTTTCACGGCGTCACTTCCGAGTGATTTGCTCCCTTGTGAAATGAGTACAGTACTGTGTTCTGTAAGGCCTTAACTTGATTACTTATCACATTTATCCTTCGTATAGTTGCACGTATTGGATAGGCTGTCTTTTTTTTAAAACACAGTAATAAGCAGATATTTGGACTTACTATACGACTTATCGCAATTCTGTTCATCGCTGAGATCATCTAGGCAGTGAAACCGTCCATCACATCGTTGGTGTGCTTTGATACATAGTTTACTTCTACTGCACTGAAAATCGCCAGCAAGACATTTACTATCTGGAGCAAAACAAGGAGAAAATCGGAAACAAATGTCGTTCAGTTTTGAAATACATAGGTAACATTCATAAAAGACAAGATTATTTGAAAATCATGATTAGTTTGACGAATAAAAACGCGTTTGTTGTTTAATCCCACACACACGTTTCTATTTACCTCAAAAGAGTAGTTATAAAAAAGCCATGAATTTCGAAAACAAATGAAATAAAACTCTATTATAGTTATGGTTTAGTGCAGGACAATGTGAAACATGTGAGAACTTGCCTGCTAAGAAAATCGACAGACAGACAGACATACATACATACATACATACATACATACATACATACATACATACATACATACATACATACATACATACATACATACATACATACATACATACATACATACATACATACATACATACATACATACATACATACATACATACATACATACATACAGACAGACAGACAGACAGACAGACAGACATACATACATACATACATACATACATACATACATACATACATACATACATACATACAGACATACAGACAGAAATTTCTACCTACCTACCTACCTACCTACCTACCTACCTAGACATTAATACATACATACATACATACATACATACATACATACATACATACATACATACATACATACATACATACATACATGCATGCATACAGACAGACAGACAGACAGACAGACAGACAGACAGACAGACAGACAGACAGACAGACAGACACACACACACACACATACATACATACATACATACACACACATACACACATACACACATACACACATACATACATACATACATACATACATACATACATACATACATACATACATACATGATACATACATACATACATACATGCATGCATACATACATACATACATACACAATATTGCATGTACATGTATACGAGTACGTAAAATAAACTGTGTAAACGTGTGACCATAGTTTCAAATATCGAGGGATGTAGACTAATGAACGTGACCGCCTTCATTGGAAGACGTACAATAAAACATCTCATAATACAACCGAACGTGTCCATGGGGAGTACAACACGATTGTTAGAATTGTATAATATATAGAAAACAAACTATTGTCGTTGCCTCATTTCTGAATTTTTATAATAATGTCTGATCCAACCCACATTGCACCTAGGTATCGATAGTGAGTGTGATAGAAATAGTATTTCTTAATAGGGAACTTGCAATTTAGACGACTGTGGGATATCTGAACTTATCGTAATACCTAATGTGGAGCTATTAATAGAATAAACCTCTTACAATGGTCAGAGTATCACCATGACTAGATTATTGGTGGTTATAAACAATGTAACAATTATTGTTTACAATACTGATGGATTCATATTTATCATCATATTTCCCATGATGCAAGCATTCAATATTATTCAAAGTGGCCATATGGATAAAGATTGGGTATTTTGGATTTCTTAATTCATAAAGCAATTTCATCACGGCTTCCTACTTGAAAAATCAATATGCAACAACATTGACCATCAAGTCTGTGTTTGTAACTCATTACATTACAAAAAGCTATAAAAGAAATGTGTAAAACAGTTTGTTTTATTGTACGCACAATAACAAAGAATTTTATACATTTATTGATATTTTGCAGCTGATTGAGTTACAGACAAGGCCTTGCCTTGGTATATGCTGTTTCATATTGATTTTTGAAGTCGAAATCCATCATAAAATTAATTTATATACTAAAAAATCCAAAATAAATACCCTGTCCTCATCCGCGTGACCACTTCAAGATGGCGGGTTTGCAAGTTCAGTATTGGTGAAGAAGAGTAATCAAGCCTAGTTGCAAGACAACTATTTCCATTGCCCCTTTTCCGTTAGGTAGTGATATCCCTATTAATCTTGACTAGTAGATAATATTTGCAATTTGCAATTACTGCATATTTTGGGAAAATTGTATTCAACACTTGTTTACCACCATAATTGAAATCCATAAAAAAATACATTGAAATAATTGATAAGGCAGGTTTTAACGTCTTTGACAGCAATGATAGTGATATCGTATCCTTATTAAGCTTATCTTGTCATTCCTCTGGGGACATTGTTTTGTAATTAATACTTGCAGCTGTTGTAAACGTTTCAACAGATAACTATTGCGCTCGTAAGTACGAATTAATTTTTCCCGGGGAGATCGATCGTCAGTTTGTAAGATGACTAACTATAACGTTCATGAGAGACAGGCAGACAGACAGACAGACAGATAGACAGACAGACAGGGACAGCGAGGAAATCTTTAAATGCATAGATAGTGGGGCTGAGAAATTGACAGAATTAATAATTATCCATGGTGAAGTTGAAGTTGACGTTTTTAAGTCAACAACTAAAAAATACTTAAAGACTAAAAGAGAAATAGGTGGAAAGTTCGATTTTTTTTCTGCGTAAAGTCAGTAATATATTTTTTTGGAGGAGTACCCTTTGTCTTACCTTGGTACGATAATGCTTGATGAAAACTCTCCTCGTGCACTGGATCAGTCCTCAGGATCTCGCTGTATATACTCTTCTCAATTCGGGACTTTCGTAATTTATTTGTATTGCACAACGTGACAGCCGGGAACGTTATGTTGTCTGTCGTCCCTTCATTGATCTTCGCAACAAGATCGTACGACGCATACAGTTTGATCAACGTGATGGCCTGGTACACAAAAACAACTATAGCAATGAAAAACAAGGCAGACCAGAAGCATCTGCTTTTCACCGACTTCGCACGCACAATTCTCGGTAAACAATGACCGCTCGTCTTTTGTATGAAACCTTCGACAATTTTCTTAGTGTCTGTGTCATCCTCGTCAACGGTTGTCTGTGATTGTGGACCATCGGGAGTGTCGTCCACTATCGTCATACCGTTCGCACCTGCTTCAAGTCTCGGAGACGGCGACTCGTTCTTGTCCGGAGAGGAGGAGGTTGTCTTCAAAGTGAAAGAAAACCGTTTCATCTGGACGTGCTTACATAAAACCCACAAAACATCTAATAAATCTTTAAACAACTTCTTACCATGGAGAAACGTTCGTCATATAACTAAAACCAAGTCAGCGAACTGAAACGAGAAAGGCAAGGTGTTGTCAAAACTAATATGTGCCGATAGCAAACGTTCGACTTGTTCAAGATAACAAAATTGTTTTGATAACCACTATCAACACTGTAATCTCATTCAAAATTAAAGGCATGAATTATTCAAAAAAATGGCATGAGTTTCATTTTTTTACTTATTATTCATGATTTTATGATAATTTCGCCTATTAAATTATCTTGCAAAGACATAGCTCTATCTCCAATTTCATTTTCTTGCAAATCTAATTCCCCATTTCAATGTTTGGTTCAAATAAGAATGTCTGTATACAGGAGAACCATTGGACTGCCTCGAAACGCCAACTGTAACAACACATTTTGTCAAATATTTCGGGAATAAATGTATAGTGTTATGATCTGTATTGATATACCAGTTACTAGAGTTTTATTGTGTTCACATTTCTATCATAATTTACAGTGCTATAACATCGTGTTTTGATAACATTTTGCTGGTTTGCCTGTTCCGAGCTATCTATTTCTTTCGTCTGATAGAAATGTGCTTGTCTCTCGGTCTGTCTCAGCCAATCTGTCTTCCTGGTCGGCACTGTCTCTCTCGCTTTCTTTGTACATCCCTCTATGTGTCAATCTCCGTGTGAGTCTATTTGTCTCTTTCTGTCTGTCTCTGTCCCTGTCTCTGTCTCGCTCTCTGCCTCTGTCTGTCTGTCTGTCTGTCTGTCTGTCTGTCTGTCTGTCTGTCTGTCTGTCTGTCTGTCGGTCGGTCTGTCTCTGCCTATGTCTCTGTCTGTCTGTCTGTCTGTCTGTCTGTCTGTCTCTCTGTATCTGTCTGTCTGTATGTATGTATGTATGTATGTATGTATGTATGTATGTATGTATGTATGTATGTATGTATGTATGTCTCCCTCTGTCTCTCTTTGTGTGTCACTCTGTCTCTGTGTGTGTTTCTCTCTGTCTCTGTCTGCCTGTCTGTCTGTCTGTCTGTCTGTCTGTCTGTCTGTCTGTCTGTCTCTCTCTCTCTCTCTCTCACTCTCTCTCTCTCTCTCTCTCTCTCTCTCTCTCTCTCTCTCTCTCTCAATATCTTTATATTTCTTTATCATTACGAAGAACAGCTCACGATACAACATTCATGTTTACATACACATGTGTGGAAATAAGCTTCGTCCTCTGTACCTATTGGTTTATTAGAATGTTAAATAGTACGTGGATGTGATGCAAAAGGCTGGTTAAGCGCTACCAGAACGAGTATTAATAGTATTTATCAATAGATTATTAAGTGTTCTATATCTGAAATTACCATCAAAAGACAGGATTAAATATTCATATCTTGATGATAACGATCATAATAAATAATAAGAATGATAACAGGAAGACAACATTTGCATAATGACTGATAAGACCTATTTAAATAATCATATGTACTAAACTAGCATGATGATATGTTTTCAATTATATGCAAGTTGGTCAGACGACACAATACCAATATTAATAATTACTATTAATATTGGATTTGTGACATCCAATACTGTATTGACATTTCAAAGAATTCTCAGTCTGCAATATTTAGGGCTTGGTACACAGGGAACTTTGCACACCCCTGCAACATTCACATACCGAGGCAGTGTTGTGCACATAGCTGTACCAGCTCAGTGGAGCCACGGGGACTGTACCAGCTGTGTGTAAAATATCCCTGCCACAGCTCTGGCCAACTCACTAGGTGTACATATCTAGATTTGACAGATGTGTAACTAGTATGGCAACATCGATCAATGTAACATGGATGTCAAAAATAGCAATGCAGCATACGTTTTTATAACATCCACGTACACAAACTTTTACCTATAGCCATGTATCAGCACACTGGTACATGGCTATCACTGTTACATCACTGGTGCATGGCTATGGGAAATACATATTTTTTAACATCCATGTTACATTGATGTTGCCATACCAGTCAAATCTAGGTATGTTACACCTAGTGTGTTGACTAGAGCTGTTGCAGGGATCTTTTACTCATAGCTGGTACGTATACAGCCCCCATGGCTCCACTGAGCTGGTACAGCTATGCACACAACACTGTCATCGGTATGTGAATGTTACAGGGGTGTGCAATGTTCCCTGTGTATGACTAATGTTTGGTGGCCATACCATTGCAATGTTTTGTTGTCATGTGGTAAAGCGATGCATGGGTATTTTTTATATTTGGTTTCTTCGGAGCAAATCTTCATAATGTGACAAATAGTAGAATCAACGGCATTTGTAATGATATTAGCTATACACCAACAAGCTTGTCTCATATACAGCCCGTTTCAAGTTAGCGTTTACTGACTCTGTTTGACAACAACACAGAAAACGATAAGCATTACAGCACTTTCTACACTTTGCGACAGCCAGGTCGCAGTTTCTTGCTACATTTTGTCTAAATGAAATGCTCCATTTAAACTTCCTGCAGCTAGATGCAGACATGTGGGCGCTAATCTTTTTTATGCCATGCATTCAGTGTCTTCATGGTGGCACGTTAGTTCATTTCATTTAAACAAAATGTCGTGTTCATTCCAGCATACTAGTGTAGCATTTTCAGGTTCTTATCAATAATTCCTACATGGTTGCTCCAATTCAATAGAAAGAGTGAACACTAAAATGAAACTGGATGTACGGACCACTTCAATTCAGTACTTAGTAAAAAAGATACTGAAGATGTATCGAAAAAGTTTTATTTGCATGTATATGTCCTTTATTCTAATCCGCATATCGCAGCTATAATACAAACTTTGTACATTTATCTAAAAGTTTCTCAATAAAAATTCATAATCTGAGTTATTATATAGATTCAAAGATTCCACGAAAATTCTTTAGCGGTTTAATGTCTAAATACTAAGTACAACAGTGCCAGTCTATACACAGTGTCACGGATGACAGACTGATATTTTATAAGCAGAAAACGAGTAATTCAAGAGGGGCATTTATCACGAAATATGTATAGTTTGACAGTAGGAGAGATTTAATATCAGATTCTGTCTTGATAAACACGTGATGAATGTATGTACGCCATACTACTTAATTACTATGAACAATTATTGCCTATTTCTTATCAAATTTCTCTCAAGCTTTCTAAAAAAAATAATACATTCTGAAATGTCAAATGAAATTGATATTTTAGCTAAAACAGAAAGTTTAATTGTCATAATCATGACGTCTCCACGATTTATGAGGATAATATTAAATTTATTATTGTGGTAGTCATTATCATATTACATGTGATAGATCACGTATTCATGTAAAGTCATATCGTGTAATATTCGTAAGTCAAAATTGATCATTTATTTCTCGGCGTTAAATCGCAATAACCCATGTTTTTGTCTCAAAATATTGCAATGGAAATCTGTTTTAGTATTTTAGCATTGAAAGTATACTAAATTTACTATTTAAGTAATCATGGTTCAAGTGAGGGTTAATGTCATTATTTTGGTGAAATGATCAACATGTCACATGATGTCGATTTTACAAATTTATTTTTGAAATAGAATTCATACTTCGTGCAGGTTGCTGGTACTTTGCTGATACTTTGCTGACACACCATACAATAGATAAATCGAATGTGTTTGCATTTGTTGATTCCCTGTCGTTATTGAGTTCTGGGCTGTCCTGAAAAATTGGGGTATATTGAAACCAGATATTTCACATTCATTTCACTGACACAAATTTATATACCCTTGCTGTGTGAAAGCGAAATGCCGGCGTATTTTTATTTGCCATAAATAAGTGGGCAAAGTCAATGTTACGTAAGTTGCATTAATGAATATCAATTATCGATACCTAATACATTATGTTTTTTAGTTTACAGTTAAGTCAAAACCATGCAAACAACACGTTTTCGTTCAAGTTGGCCTATAAATCATGATTTGTGATCATGACGTCACATCGACGTGACGACAGAAAGCCCCAGACTATAGAGTGTCTTAAACACCAACAGTTGGTGATATTGCCCAAATTTCTGTTTGGTTTCAAACAAATATACTAGTATAGCGATATCGTCAACTATTTCGATACAGTTGAAATGCTATGGAGGGCTTGATAAGGATTTCATTATAAATGATATATGCCAGTCAGTAGAATGAGTTGAAAAGAAATATTCAAATGCGGTCTATACACGGCCTCTTCCTTTTCCATACAAAAAAGGCGTTATCAACTATATTGCTAGCTTAACAACACTGGAAATTCTACGTACCTTTCAAATAACAGGTAAGTCCGTTCGGTTAGCAGTGCCTGTTTAATAATACCATACAGCAGTTAAAACCTTCTAGTCCGTAGTGAGCAATATTACTATTTTAAGCACATGGTTGACAGTTACTGTTGATTTACATTCACAGCGACATCTACACCCCCACTAACATCAAACTACAGCATTTTGTGATAGATAAAACATAAATATCATAGCAAGTATCGATCCAAGTCAGGAGTCAGAGAATTCGACGACGCCATTTCGTTATCTAATAGACGCGAAGATAAAACATTTCGTCAACGAAGGTTAAAGATAAACACTTCGATCTTCGTAGATTGTACATCGATATTAAAATGAATGTGTATTAATACTATTTGCAGCTTTCAGAAGGTGTCCGTACCAGTAAATGTTATTTGTGAATATATTTCAGTCCATTAACTGTATGTTAACACGTTCCAATTTTAGCAAGTCATAATAATGCCAAACGAAGTTAATATTACCCTTTAAAATAGACAGGGTTTAAGGCATATGTGGCATGCGGCAAGGGAGCTTGCCACACTGGAAAAGTAATCACATGAACAGTGAAGGAAACACCGTTGGACAAACAGACATGAAGACAGACAGACATGAAGACAGACAAAAAGACAGACAGACAGACAGACAGACAGACAGACAGACAGACATACATACAGACAGAGACATACATACATACATACATACATACATACATACATACATACAGACAGACAGACAGACAGTCAGTCAGTCAGTCAGTCAGACAGACAGTCAGACAGACAGACAGACAGACAGACAGACAGACAGACAGACAGACAGACAGACAGACAGACAGACAGACAGACAGACAGACAGAAACAAATATATTCGTATATCATTTCAGGCCGTCCATGTTGTCGCAACATTTGTAACATTTGGTCATTGTGAATCAACCGCTACGTCATTCGAATGTCGCATCTTGCTTGACATTGAGTCTACAGGAAAGTGTATATTCATTTCGCTATGTGACTATATAGGCCTGTAAATAAGATTGTCATGTTGAACCAAAGGTAACCTTTGTTCATGGTGAATCAGTCGATGCCTTCTTTCTCAATATGTCAAAGTATGTAGATGCGGTAATACATCAGAACCAATCAACCGTGAAAGTATGATAATGATGACGAATAAGACGTTTTTGACATACAAATGATACTTTAACTACTGTAGCTGGCGAAGGACATGTTGACTGTATTGTAACTAAACCTACCTCCAAGGTGAAATTACAAATTACAAGTTTTGATGTAATGTGATTCATCTTAATTTTTTTTTAAATAGATACTATTCTACAATATTTTAGGTAACGAGTACTCTCTACTAGAAAGAAAAAAAAATGTCAGTGAATAATAAAAGTATCCATCCCCAAGCATAGTTAATGAAAAACCGAGAAAAATAATGGCAGTTTGGAACTTTTTGACTAATCGACCACTGCAGAACCAGTAATGTTGACACGGATAAGGTAGTACGGCCATGTTATATACACTCCATGTTTTGTTATGATGCTTGAATTGCAGGTTCGAGCCCCATCGATGCCGTTTGTTTCTGAGTGGCTGAAATCCTTGGGCAAGATTTGAACCACTGTCTGTGACTAAGTCAACTCGGCTGTATAATTGGGGACCTGGTAGGGGGATATAGGTTGCAATGTGAGTGCTTTAATCCTATGCGCTTATAAAGGCCGCCATGGATTATATGCTCCCCAGGGAGTTGAGGAAGTATAAAGGGCCGTTGTGCCGCTATAAATCCGAGTCAGGGGTCATGATTGTAAAGCGCTTTGAGCACACAGATGGGTGGGAAAGCGCTATATATAAGAACCAACAGTATATTAATATTTTCTAATTTAAAGACATTCACTTGTATAAGTTTGTGCATGGTATACTATTTTCAAATTACTCGAGTAGAATATTGACAACCCTTTAAAAATATTCAATGACAGAATTCTGTCAATTTCTAGATTGTTTTATCATCACAATTTCGTTTCCAAACTAATTAATGTGTTGCTGTGGGACGTCTTTATTGTTTACAGCCTTAAAAGTAAAAACTGTACAAGGAAAAATACGAACACCAAACACAATCGACGTGTTCCCGGAAGACTAAGCTGACAAGAACTTCATCACGCTATCAGGTACTGCACAAAATATGACAACGAGAAGCTGTAATATAGGTGTTTCAATGTTTTACCCGTACACATATACTATTCAATGGAAAGAATTTTTCAAAAATTATCAAATCTTTATATATATATATATATATCAATCTTTATTTTCATTATTCGGCGTCACATCGAATTCCCGGATGTTATGATCAATATCTATTATTTGAGTATAGTTTTGTGGGTTTTCTTAATTATGAAGAGACTTTGAAGAGTCGTCGATAGACATTAACACTGACCTAGATGTATCATACATCAATGTCAGGCAAATATAATTGACCTAATCTTGATGAATTTTAATGAACACCTTTGTAAACGTTAACGTTTTAATTGTAACTATATTTGCAATGCATTTTGAACACACACATATAATACACACTACATAATTACACTACTAATTATATTACTACATAATACACACAAATATATATAACTCGGTGAGTATCAATCTGCTAATACAGTGCTCTATACAGCAGTGGCAGAGCGCAATAGTTTTGATAGTTCTAGAACTCTTTCTTGATACAACCAAGAAAGAGTTCCAGAACTATCAACAACAACAAAAAATATATATATATATATATATATATATATATATATATATATATATATATATATATATATATATATAGAGAGAGAGAGAGAGAGAGAGAGAGTTTCATTCTTTTTTCGCCAAGTAGAGTGCTCAATCAGCTTGGAGAGCATATCATACATACAATGAAAGAAGACGAGTATGATATTACATTGTGTATTTACGCTACGGACCGTTTCACCAGAATGCTCATCAGGCGTGAACTCTTGCTTACTACTGACATAGTCTATACAGTACAGTGTGTATTCATTGACGGTGTATTCATTCATACACAAACTTGTATGTAAACAAGGTTACGTATTATTAAGTAAGAACTTGTTAGTGTGCCGGCATGTGCTGCTATTTAAGGTGGTTGATTTATCGGCGGTTATAATAAAATGTTTTTCCCAGTGACATAATTGACATCGTTTGGTAAAATTTGAGTATGAAGAAGCCTGCTTCAGAACTGACCATAGCATATCGTAATCGGTTTTGCTGTCTTTTAGCTGCCAAATATATTTACTGAGCGCAGTGTCTTTCTATATATATATATATATATATATATATATATATATATATATATATATATATATATATATATATATATATATATATATATATATATCACAAAAACAGCTACTTTAGAGGACACTTTCTGATAGATTTGCTCATATATATATGCAAATGTGTTATTTCAAATGAAAAACTCGCCAATTGAATCAATAGAAAGGGAGAAGTTTGATGGCACTGGAAATTTGATAAGTAATACGTCGTGTGTATATTAAGTACATTAAGTATGCAAATAAATCATATAAATATGCAAATAAGTTACATCTACTAAGTTATGTGAAATTCTGAACATCTTTTGATGATACGTCATATGGATGTCGTTGATTACCTATTCAAAGTAGTCAGTTATTTCAATTTGGAAGTCACAGCCGTCATGTGGATAGGGAATATGTGTTAGGAAAGAATCACTTGAAACAACTGCTGATAAGTGGACCTTATTGGTAAACATAATAAATATGCAAATTAGGAATTCAATATTATTATGCAAGTCAAATCCATACATATAGAGCATAGTTGGCACAGTATACTAAAGTCATTACCTCCGGTTACATGAGGTAAAAACTACTCACGGCGTTTATAATTGCACGGCATGTAAGTATGCATTAACGCATTCGATAAAACTTAACTGTTTTATCGATTAAAGATATAAAGTTTGCTATTCAAGGCACGTTAATTCAAACACCTGAAAGAGTATCACCTTAGTAAGCGGTGCTCACAAAAGCAAATCAGCCAACCGTGTATGAGATAAAAATAATATCTCATATTAATGGAACTAAAAACCTGGCATTCAGTATCGCTTACACGTATATATGATTCACGTGAATTGCATTGACAGTTCTAACATTAAACTGTTATCATTAAGACTGGCATTGACCCTAACTACAAGATAAACTATTTATGTCGTCATCAAATACCAGATGACTCATTAGCATATTTAATTAATATTCAAATGTGTGTATTATTAATACTCTTCAAAGGTTATATTAAGAAATTACCGAAACCTAATTGTGCCGAAATTGAAGGTAACATCTGAAACAATCTCTTCAGTTTAACTTCACCCATTAATGTTGTGCTTTGTTATAATGATGTGCAATTAATTGGATGTTATGACAAAGTGAGAGATAGAGATGATATTACGTTTTGATATAGGTTTAAGTATTTCAATACAGACTTTGCAATCCAAAGATTATTGCTTGGTTAATTGATTACTCAGTCTCTAGTTTTTTCTGTACACAACGAGATTTAGGGGTGGTACGGCGGTTACCTTTTAGTGTCCAGTGTGTCGTTAGGTTGAGATGAGTAGGAATGGCTGTTTAATGAAAAATGCGACACATTTAATTTATTGGTTACCAAAATATTACATAATATCACAGGGATCAGCGAGCATGTAATTTATTGATCGATTTATTTATTGATCTATTATTTGGTTGAATGATTGATCGATTGAATGATTAATTTTTGTGGAGAAATAAAACTTACTTTGTGTGTGATATTGTTCAATTGACTCATTGATTTTTGTTGTGATATAAAACTTTTTTTTCTCCTTTCCCTGGCTAAGCTTTTTCCTCTTTCAGCTGTACATACTTCTCTCTTTAAATAAAGACACATTGTCCATTCTTCTCCTCTTATCTAAATTAAAACACTCATAATCTCATAACTAGCATGGATCTGTTACCGCGAAAAATTGCCTCTCTTCTTGGTGATTATCAACCCAAACAAACAATCAATCATGCACACACTAGTATAGACTCCTTCCATGTTAGTGTACTTTTGAATGTTTGTCTAGTGTGATAATCACCCAGAAGATTAGACATAAAGCACATAGCTTAGCCAGGGAACGAGGGGGAAAAAGTTTTATATCACCACATATATTAAAATCATTCAATCGATCGATCGATCAATTGAGTACATGCTCGCTGATCCTTGTGATCATGTTAACATTTGTACACCATATCCACATTCGTAATGAGAGTTCTACCGGTTGTTAGACATGAGTAACATACTTTAGCAGATGTAATATTTTAGGTGTGTGTCAAAAGTAGTCCACACGGTTACAGACTGTTCCCCCCTTTTTAAAAAAGAAAAGAAAAGCGGCGTTTCAATTTCTAATATTTTCATTATCCCAATTATAAATAGTGAACGTACGTAGGTTTTTAATGGTACTCTAATAGATTTGCATATGAACCGTTTCTATGCAAATTACTCTACATATATACTGGTACATCATTGAAACATTGTGTAATCAACGCACAAAAATGAAATACATTTCTAGATATCTTGAATCACCTACTTCTATCTGTATAAAAAATAACTTGCATTAGTACAATATAAAGTTGATAAGTAGAATTTTTGTGGGTTATTTTTTTTCCATTATCAAGACATCAATGCTTAAAATATTATATTATGCATAATTAGATACGCCATGTTCAGGCTTTCTAATGTAGTTACGTAACTACAAAAATACGATTTAGTTAATATATGTGCGTGTTTTATTTTCATGGATTTGGTTCTATAGGTGATTTAATCTTGTCTTTACCGAACGAAAATACCCCCGAAATAAAATGTTGTTTACTTAGGTAGCGATTCAACGTGTTTATAGAGCAGTGAGTACACTCATGGCGTTTTAGTTTCAGACGATTTTGTTTTATTCGTCAGTGTCCCGGCCAATAGCAATTTACATATTGTGTAAATAATATCAGGTCATATAAGTTGTCTTTACACAATTGAAAACAAGTATAGAAAGCTGTCATCGAGCGAAAATACGATATTGTTATTCACTCCTGTAGCCCATCATGAAACCTTTGTTAACCCAACCTAAACCACAGTTTTCGCGCCCAGATATTCTTACATTATGGAATACAAACAATAACTGCCAAATCGTATGTGTGATTTCAACGATTTAGTTTTGAGGCCTCCTGGTCCTCATTGCACATTGATATGTTTACTAATGCGCATGCGTCTGGTGTTGCTTTGCTGTCAATTATTACTTAAATTATTAATAGGTCAAACTCGTATTGAATGCTATTTCGTATGTATGACTTCTCCTAATAATCCAGTTATACCACACAAAAATCAAACAGTGACGCCCTCAAGTGTTTGACTTCCATTGTTGTTGCTGGTAAATCTATGCTATGATGCCACGTTTAATAAAACATATTTGTCTTGATTATTTGCAATGGGTGGTGTTCTTGTGATTGACGATTTAATTAAAATATACGATTTGATTAAATTTCTGACCACTACAATTTAATTAAATTAATGTGTGTTGACAGGAACAAATCAACAGCGTCTGTTAATTAAAACGTGATTTCATTAAAAATATGACTAACTGCAAGAAAAAATGCCTGCATACAGTCAAATCAATTATCATGGTATGAGTTATTGAAATTTGAACTTTCCAGCTTCCATTTTACCATGGCGTCATGGAAATCTTCACTGATCAAAATCCGGAAATCTGACCATAATCTAATCATTAAGCTCTGTCTAGGCAATTTTTCCAGAGTGATATTTAACTCCATTATCTTTCGGACATCCAGCTAACAAATAGTTAGCCATTGGTGGCGCTAATAAGTTGTTTGGGGTCGGTAAATTGTACCTATATTCATCATATCTTGATTGCATCATTCTCAGATAATTTAATGTAATGTTCTAAATGGAAAGTGACGATTATTCTAACTACGTACTATAAATGCCAAAATTCAGTATTGCATATCAACCCAAATTCATTCACCTTTTAAGAAAACACACAATAATATATTAGGATTTTGAACAGTTTTGGCGAGAACTGTTTTAATGTGCAAATGAGCGCAAGAATCACTAAATTAAAAGCCGTCAAAGAAAACTGCCAGGTTATTTGAACGCTTTCTATTTCCAAAAAACACATAGATTGACAGCGCCCTCATATCTTGAATATATAAATTTTGTTTGACCTAATGTTAATTTATATTGAAATTAAACCCACACAACAATATGTAAGGTCGTTATATGTAAAAACATGCAGATAATTTAATGCTTCATAACAACTAGATATATATAGCGCCCCCATTGGCATTGCATAGATACGAATGTGGTTTGACCTGCCGTCTAGTTTCAGCCTTGTTTAATCTCTTTGTTTGTCTGGTTAATTATTATTACTAACAGACAGATTACATTTTTTTATAATACATGATATTAATACATACGTTCCCCATGCAGTGGTCAAAACTTATTTAAATCATACTTTTAATTATGTAATAATGAACCACACTTTTAATTATTATAAATAAAACCCATACATAAGTAATTTTTGCTCGTAAACATCCATTGCATTGGGCAGTAGGTTAATTACATTGGATATTTCATTAAAAGACCAAATTATTGATAAACAACCTATTACATTATTTAATGAAATTGTATATTTAATTAAATCGTGATCATAGACAAAGCCTAAAATCGACACTTAATGAGAACAAAATGTGGCTAGAACGTCCAGTCATTAATTAAATTTCATTGTTAATTAAATCTACACTTTTTAATTCATCATATTGCCAAATGGAGACACCATTGGTATTGCCAAAAAACCAAACTTACAATTATTAAACGTGACATCAGTACTAGCATCGGCTTCAAACCTTGAGGGCGCCCTTATTTTGTCTTGAATAGTAGCTGCTATATTGATTTCGAAGATCTCGTCACACTACTGCAGCGTTGCTGAAGGTATAAACTCTATCGACTGCCGTCTAGTTTATCATTAAAATAATACGGTAGTCAGAATACACTCACACTACTTTGATAGACAAACACGACACTATTTTCCCGATGATGTCATACTAAGACAAAATTAAAAAGATATCATTTTATTATAACAAATCACAAACAAAGCACGAACTATGCTTTCATCGCCAATAAATCTAGTCTGCCACGCAAGATGTACATTTATTTCACACGACATTTAAGACACAAGTATTTTAAATTCCTGACGACTATTAAGTTTAAACTTCAGTCTCTTAATAATTATTCAGTAGCGAATATAGGTAAAGCAGTGATTTTGATTTATTTTTGTATTTAGTGATTTTTGAACAAAAATACTGAAATCTCGCGTGACTGCACAATCTCGCGTGATTGTGAATAATCATTTTGCTCTCGCATAACTACAAACATATCTTTTTACTCAGAGTCATTGTTACGCAATCACACGATATTTCAAAATGAGATTTCAATGTTTTTAATTGCAAACATCACTAAATCAATCAATCAATCGATCAATCAAAATCACGATTTTACCAGGCTATTGGGAACCACACTTTTCTGATGTCAGTGTGACGATAAGTAGTTTACATACTGCTAAATCAATGTAACAGTTTTCAGGTTTGGAGAGAAAATGCAATGCAAAGATGATTTGTTTCAGAGAAAAGTCAACAAACTACCAATTTCCATATCTACATTTGTTCATATTTTATATTGCTACATAATACACAGGTAAAAATATTCTCTACAGTAAGTTTTTTTCTACAGTAATATCAGAATATCGAAGGTTTTCTCACAGACAAAAGTGTTGGTCACAAGCACGGTAATTTTGAAAATGTACAGCGCACTGCAGGTTACTGCTTCATCTGAAAGCAATAAAAACTACATACTCTACATGTTTTATGATAGCAAGATAACAAGTTCTTGCAGCATTTCATCTGAATGAAATAAATTAATTAAACAAACTATTAACTACACACAGACACGCGGACGCCAATGCTTTGATGTCTACATTTCCTGTCTGCAAGTTGGCATGTTGTTTCATTTCATGACGACAAAATGTAGCAAGAAACTGTTGGTTTCTGCGTGGTTGTCTCAAACAGAGCGAGTGAACAGTAACCTACAGTGCGCTGTATAATTCACTGTAATATAATCCAAGTAATGTGCAATTACTACATCATCTTACACGATCCAAATATAGACATTTGAAACGTTTGCACTTACTTCGTTCAAGAAAAAACAAGAAAAACATGGTTTGCCGCACAAATTTCTGAAATAGAGGTTATAAAAAATGAAGCCATTAAAGAATCCAAAATGGCTGCCTAATACTGTGTTAACTCTATGGGTAAATTTCGCTTTCGTTGAAAACAAGACGGTGATGCCCTAAATAATGTCTTTTATCTTTTCAAAAGGACCACGAACAAGAGGCAAAGTTTGGATGGATTCTAAGAAGTTTAATTTTCAAAGATATTTAGATCCCTGTGGCGCATTCTACCTTTATAATGAATTCCAGCAAATGCTAGCATCGATCACTGGTCTGGTTAATCGCTGGTCATTCTATGTAAGCCATGTCTAAAGAAGAGACATTTGGCGTGTATATATTTTAGTATTGCAGATGTATTCCCGTATAATGTAAATTACAAAATTATTTATACTGCCTTTTAATACTGAAGGTTCATATTGTTTCTGAAAGTCGCCACTAGGTGAACTATTAAATGGCATTTTAACAACACAGAAACCGTTTCTTTGTGAATAGTTGCCAAGATAATTTGTGCGTGTCAGCAGTACGAATGTCTTTTTTATGCAATGATAAAAAAGGTCATGCAAACGTTATCAAACGTTAAAACTATCTTTACCGTTGAGGGATATACGTAACTTAAGAAATGTCATCATTTACAGCTGACACACGATGTATATTGAAATATATTATCATATCTATACCAACACAGTCGCAAAAACTGCAAGTTCATGAAAATACCATTTCTAGCACGAGTTCGATTTTAAAATTGACTAGAAATGGTGATTGTTAATTTAAAAAAAAAAACCATCAAGTTATTGAAATTATAATAAAGTCATAACAAGGAACTAGACGGTTGATGACTTTTAATTAAAGGTGCCAGAAATTATATTCGAAATTTGGACACTATCAGGATGTTTTGATTGCTTTCCAATCATTGGAGAATTCATATTTTGGGTTTATTTATTTCCAAGAATAATAACAGATCAGTTATCAAGGACGTTAACTCTTTAGCACTGCATTTATGTATCTTAATGACTCTGGGTCAAAGAAAGTGAAATTCTGTACATGCGGACCTGCCGTATACTTTAATTTACCGCGAAATTCAATTAAATGATACATGTGTATGCATATGTATCATTTATAGATATATATACACAGGGAAGGAAAACTTTCTCCTACACTGCTATGTTCAGCATGTCTTCCGTTATATAGTTTTTATTTCAAGTAGTCGATTTTCCGGTTCCAAGGTGCATTGCGCGAGAGGACGTCGCTTATGTTGTTACATTTAGTCTTGTTTTGTCTTTTTTACGTTTGAAATAACATTTTCTTCAGGAAATGATGGAAAAACATATTGACCTCTTTGATTATAAGTGATTTTATAGAACAAATACTAAACGTCATCAATGTCAGAGAGGGATTTTTGCGGATGAATCCAGGGCAAGGTCAAGTGACAACTATCCACCTAAGTAGCACGTGTAATCCCTTCAGCGCCGCAAACACAATACATGACATTGTATCGAGAGACGCGCAATGCATCTTGGACCGGCAACAGGTCTATTCTGCTGCTCTTGCTGCCGGCCAATGGCTTAAAAGTTGACATTATTTCAGTTTGACATTCAGTACACCTTCCCCAGCAATCGAACTCTTTGTATCAAGTAAATGAAAATGTCCAATAAGAATTCGATAAACTCAAAGACTGTGATCGCTGATAGTCCGATATAAAGCCCCATTAGACCACCAACATCACCAAGCAATTCTTCAATCTGAAAAGAAATATCAGAAAAACAATCTTTTTTAAAATTAAAGTCCCCAAGATTGCGTCATTGATATGTATGAATCGTGCACGTTGTGAGGTAAAATGTGTGAACTTGAAATCTCGAAGTCATGAGTATCAAACCTTGACCTGTAATCTCACCCTTGACACACTCACTGTATTTATCAACGTTAAATTTAAGATTGCACATTTCATCTGAGGCGTTTACCGAACTCATTTTCATTGGAACATGTCTAATTTTGCTAAAATATTGTTTTCTTCATTTTTTTTGTTTGGAAAGTATTCCCAGCGTATCATTGCTGAGTTCTGCCCATGTCTTTGATCAAAATCCTATACAAGTTATCGATATTTCACATTCAAATCCATGACTCTCTCTGAGACAGACAGCCAAGCAAGAGGAACTATCCTCTATTGCCAAATATGGTGTGTTGCTTTATCTAACCCCTTAATTGAATATAGCCCTTTTTATCCACTTACAAATGATTCCATGAGATCTTACCGTATATCCAACTGTTTCTATGGTGTTATGAAAGTTTAACTCTGCAAAATATACTTCGAGATTTACAAGGTTTTCTCTGCGGAAACAAAAAATACATGTTATTTTGTTTCGAACTTTAGTATCTTAAGCAATTTGCCTAACAATACCACAAGATTTTTTGACAGAATTTCTAAGAGCAAAACCTACCACGTGCGCTATAATTGCGAATTGCGAACAGTATTTCCACTTACCACTTATAGGTGGGCTGATGAGGCCCTATTGAGAACGGATTATGATTTGCCAATTGAACTTCCCAGAGCACAAAGCACAGAGCGTCAATGTCCAAACCCTAGGGTTTAGAATGTGTTGGTTACTATTATAACTATTGTATGTCTGTCATTCAAGTGTGTGTGTGTATGTTATTTATTACCTCGCTGTCTTGGCGTCTACCACTGTTTCTGTCACTTTAGGATTCATGTGACGAAGCATTTGTATCAAGCCGCTCTGAAAACAAGGAGAAATTGTAGACATATTATGACAATACAGCCTCTAGACTAAGCAAATTTGTCCGTCCACTAAACTTTTTCAGACTTCGAAAGATCTTCAGCCGATTGATGTCACTTTGTACAGAGAAGTTTGTTTGTTTGCGGATCTGTTTGCTCGTGTAATATAATGTTACGATACGGGGTTGTTCTGCGAGCCTCAGTAATAATATTGTAAACGAACATTTTAAAACTTTTTCCAAGTGTTACAACTGAAAATGAGCCGGTAACAAGGTCATACTAACCGGAAACAATATGAAGGTCACTATAGTTCGACTTACCACATAATGATTAGATGGCCAAAGTGACTGCGATATAGTACTCTCGAAAGCCATTTCTCTGAAATAGATTGTCGAAGTACATTGGTGATTTCACTTGAATTGATTCGAATCAATGTGTGTGTGTATGTATGTATGTGTGTATGTATGTATGTATGTATGTATGTATGTATGTATGTATGAATGTATGTATGTATGAATGTATGTGTATGTATGTATGTATGTATGTATGTATATATGTATGTGTGTGTGCGTGCGTGTGTGTGTGTGTATGTGTGTGTGGGGGGTGTGAGAGTGTGTGTGTGTGTGTGTTACATTCGTGCGTGCGTGCGTGAGGGGGGTATGTATGTCTGATTGGTATTTTTATGTATAACTTACAATTTGGTTTTAATAACATGTGTATACATGTGCACCTAAAAGGAGTGTTAGTATAACTAACCTTGATTCAATATTTTCGTTTCAAATAAAGAGACAGGAATTTGCTTATTACACAATCTGTACATGATCCTAATGTTCGTGCATCTGTTTTCTTTTCTGTGTATGACAACATTACTTTTTTTTCAAATCAATTGATTTTACATGTATCAGAAACACATATGCACCTTGATGAACTTCTGTCAACACGTGGAAAGTCCATTGACCATGTGTAAATGTAACCTACCTACAAGGCACGTGGCATTCACAGGGGAGTATTCCAGATTGATAGAAGTACGCCATTAATTGTTTGCATGTGTCTAGAATAGAATGTTGTGTTTTTAATTAGTTCATTGGCATCTACATTGACGAAGAAGGCGTCAAGTTCTGACTCTGACTGATACTTTGTATGCATTACACTTTTGTGTAATGTATACTTGTATACGAGAATGGTACTCGTTCTTATTCAACCTTTGTAGTCAAAGTATACCTTATCACGTGATATCAATGTTGTGTACTTTTCCAATAATACGTATCTACTACATGAATCTTGATCATGTGAACTACGTCATATCCCGGTTACCTACTAGTACTTTACAATCTTGTTCGAAAGAAGTGTCACTAGAGGGCGCCCCACATGAGGAAATGAGGGCTAAAATCACGTGATAGTGCATGAACGTCAGGTGGCTAAAACAACACTAAGAGTTTTTAGCAAAAGTATGTCATTCGAAACAAAATAAGTATTTTTGACTGGTTGAGAATGCACCCAACTTCTCTCATGTAAGACTGGAAAACTGTAATTCTTTCAAAGGCGGCTACACTATCCAAGTCATGGCTAGTCTAGATCTCGGTTACCCAGTCTCTTGCCGTTGAGGGCTCCACCCCTGGTAGAGTCTGGAAATACAACATCAGTGATTGTCACAAGATGGCTGCACGGAGAGATGGCCCATAACATGACCTCTGTAGTGAAATCACATAGTGGTAACTCTTGCTAAGAGTATTTTGATTTATCTCCTGACAAAGATGTTTTTTTTAAATGTGTGTACCATACAGCGCTGACGAAAATGAAATTTCAGAATGCGGCATTTTTGTCAAATCAGTGTCTATCCTAGATCTCGTCAGCGGCCATGTTGCTTCATACAGTAGGCGACATTGTATTTTTCCCAGACTCGGAGTGGGGGGGGGGTGGTGAAGCCCTCAACGGCAAGAGCCTGGGTCAAGACTACCTCACTCATAGCGGCTTCTGAACAGCGCTCCTGGTGGCCAAAATATACAATGCTTTTGTCTTTCTTATAACTGCAAATTTATAGTGAGAATATTATCTGTAGTGTACACTATTGGCGGGTATATAATCAGTGTTCTTACCTTGAGTTCTATTCAATAATTTACATCTCGTACTATTTATCAAAATAGTATCCACGCAATGGCATTCCTTTCGTATAAAATCATGAAGGCAAGTTTTCTGGCATGCCTAGGAAGACGTAAAACCACGATTACATGTTTGTAAAATACGGTGAAAATTATTAATACCGAAATAATATGACCGTCGTCTCAGAGTGAAGGTGACTTTTTAAACTTAAAATTCAACAAGGATGGCGCCGCTCATACTGGCAGAAACATAGTTGTTAGTTGTTTCTCTTTGGTATATAACTCTATAGATTACTTTCCTTGCAGTATTTTCACTCTTAAAAATTAAGAAAAACTATTCACAACACAATGTTTTTTTTTATAATAAGTATTTAAAATAAGGACCTAGTACCTCACATGTGAATACTATAATGGTTGAATGGTGTTTTCAAAAATATTCCGGCATCAACTCTATGCATACAACATTACACCTGGTTAGTGTTGACGCTATAACTGACCATACACATAATAACAATTGATATCACCTTCCAATCCCTGCCCATCCACACTACCACCATACTTAAAAGTTCATTTTCCCTGTTAAATCTCGTTACTGATACATTCATATTACCACGTTATTCATTCGATCAGAGGTACTAGGTGCCTTATGAGTGGTCGTGAAATTTCTGTGTGGAGTTATACAGCCCTTTTTAAGTTACCGTTCACCGGTTCTATTTGATACAAACACACAGAAAACAACAAAGAAACGGCACATGGCATGCTACACTTTAAGATAGCAAGATTGAGTGCATACAGTTTCCTGTTACATTTTGTCTAAATGAAATGAACAATAATATGCCTCCATGCAGACATCAAATAATGCAGACAACAAAACAATGGTGCCCGCATGTCTGTCAGTGCGTCTAGTTGCAGCATATTTCAATTATTCATTTTAATTTAATTTAGACAAATGTAGTAAGAAATTTCGATCTTGCTATATGTAGTGTAGAATGTGCAGTTTCTTATTGATTTCTACTCGGTTATATGAAACACAGTCAGTGAACACTAACCTACAACGGGCTGTAACTCCATTGCTAAGTCTTCCAATTATAGTATATGCACCTACCAGAGATGAATAATTGTAAAAGTCACCATACATGGTATTGAAATCACCAACATCAGAACAATTACCATATGGTTGACCTTTCCTCTGTATTGTTATCTGGAAATATATAAGAACGCGATAATGACTGTGTCCTTTATGTGTGCACTTTTCAGCATGATTGCAAAAGAAATGAAACATTTCTTAGAAAGCGAAACAGAAAATGGGTATTATTGATGGTACGATCCGTTGCTTCCTTGTCTGCATGCCTGTCCGTCTGTCTGTCTGTCTGTCTGTCTGTCTGTCTGTCTGTCTGTCTGTGTCATTTGTTGGTTTGTATGTATAAGTCTGTCTGTCTTTCTGTCTGTTTGTCTAGATCTACAAGCCCGTGTCTGTCTATTTGCATATCCAACTGTCTGTGTGTCCGTTCGTTTCTGGAATTGTCAGAATAAACAAGTTACAAATACACATGTATGTATGTTGTACAAGAACTTGAAACCGTTGTTAAAACGTCAAATAAATAAGATGAAATTGTTTTCGAACTATTTTCCTTACCGTTATTGAACAATCTTTATATGATAATTATGATATGATATTATATGTTTCCGCTTCCGCAAACATGTTACATGACGTATTTTACAATAAGCGATAAAGGGCAGTAGATGTTTTTTTTCTTCTAATTTACAATGTACCTGTCTCATTGCAATGGAAGTTTTGACGCCTGGTTTTACAGTGACACCGTCATCTTCAGGAAATGGTGTTATATCAGGTGGATGTATAAGTACACGAACCCCAGCCTCCTGTCCATATAGAGGTATATATTCTTTTTGATCCACGAATATTGTCAGTTTTAAACCTGTCTGGACAGAATACCATTACGACTAAGTAGAATTATGAAACAAGGTAAAACTCTGAAAGTATTTGATGGCATGCATATACTGATATGGTCAAGATTATTTCATACCATCAGACCAAAGTTTGTAGACGAAGTAGAGTCATTTTCATCTCACTTCAATCGATTTCATCTTATCTGTTTTCATATGACACACAACATTTACACTACAGTAGAGTGGTCTGTCATATGACGTCATCACTGATAATTTCTTCGTTAGAATTCGAGGATGCGGGTATGTTTGCATGCGGGTGTGTGTATATATACATATGTATGTACATGTATGTATGTATGTATGTATGTATGTATGTATGTATGTATGTATGTATGTATGTATGTATGTATGTATGTGTGTATGTATGTATGTATGTGTGTGTATGTATGTATGTATGTATGTATGTATGTATGTATGTATGTATGTGTGTATGTATGCATGCATGCATGCATGCATGTATGTATGTATGTATGTGTGTGTGTGTGTATGTATGTATGTATGTATGTGTGTGTATGTATGCATGCATGCATGCATGTATGTATGTATGTATGTATGTATGTATGTATGTATGTATGTATGTATGTATGTATGTATGTATGTATGTATGTATGTATGTATGTATGTATGTGTGTGTATGTGTGTGTATGCATGTATGTATGTATGTATGTATGTATGTATGTATGTATGTATGTATGTATGTATGTATGTATGTATGTATGTCTCTACCAGCATCTCACCGTATTGAGGTCCGGGTCTTTTAGATTGTCGTATACCGGTTCCATTCATACCATGGTTAAAAGTGAAGCAGTTCCCATATTTATCATTTTGAAAGGTCCGAAAGTCCCTATAAAATAGAGAAAAAGGGAATGTGTGTTGTTTGCTTTCAAGGGGATAGCTATAATACAGAGTGCTATCAAGAGCCTACATGAATGTACTTACTCGTAACTGCATTGTTTTTCGTCAAATGTACACTGTATTATGAAATCGTTGACTTGGTGGCCGAATAACGACATCTCTTGAGCTGTCAATTTCATGACATCCTGTAGATCACTGTTATCTGGAGTTGAACTGAATGTCAGAAAACCTAGAGATTCATGAAACCGACAAAGAAAGGTGCGAGTCAAAGATTTCATTCATTTTGTTACGGTTGTATAATTATTTAGGGTACATAGCATGAGAGATAGCATGATATATACATATATATAGGCCCAGTCCCTCTGATAGACTGGGACTGTGATATAGGGAAGTAGACTGTCTGTGGAACGTATTTGTTGTACATCACCAGTATTTTGTTTACATAGTGTACACTAATAAGTGGTTCAGACATTACTCCTATTATCGAATCACGCACTGAACAGGATATAGTGGTTGTTGATAGCAACTGCCAAGCGATATCAATGATGATTGGAATCTTCAATTTAAAGCATTCCTCAATGTGATTTGCTCCCTTGCTAACTCTCCCTTCTCTTTCTCTGACTGTTTAATTTGTATGTCTGTCTCTTTACCGTGTCCTTTCTTTCGGTATCTCTCTCTGCCTCTGTCTCTGTCTCTCTCTGTTTCTCTGTCTCTGTCTGTCTGACTGTCTGTCTGTCTGTCTGTCTGTCTGTCTGTCTATCTCCCCCCTCTCTCTGTCTGTCTGTCTGTCTGTCTGTCTGTCTGTCTCTCTATCTCTCTCCCCCGCCCCTCTCTCTCTCTCTCTCTCTCTCTCTCTCTCTCTCTCTCTCTCTCTCTCTCTCTCTCTCTCTCTCTCTCTCTCTCTCTCTCTCTCTCTCTCTCTCTCTCTCTCTCTCTCTCTCTCTCTCTCTCTCTCTCTCTCTCTCTCTCTCTCTCTCTCACCGTCTCACAATATTGCATATGTTATTGCTATTACGCATGATATGGAACAACTGCTGTTGTAGATACCTTTCCAGTCGGGTGGGTCTTCACGCATCACTCGACCAAATCCATGATCATGAACGTAATTACTCCAGAAATCTTGATAAGCCCTGTAATCACGGGTTATCTTGTAATATGCAGTATACCATTGGGGGTCGTAGTCTACTTCAGCAATTCTGGTCTCTAAAATAAAGTCAAACACTGTGCCATTAAAATTTTAATTCCTTTCAATAGATATTATAATATCATAAATCAGTTGTGTCAATTTGACTGAGAAGAACTTGTAATAACTAAGTAGAAGGTAAACAACATACGTACGAGACGATGGTTGGAGTAAAACTTGAAGGTAGATTTGATTTCGTGATAACCCTGAGTTCGCCTCACGGCCTCAATCAAAGCCTTAGCCAGGTGAGAAATGTTCACAGTTTCGAGACCAAAAACCAAGTGACTTAATTCTCGTTTCGTTGCAATGATTAAATTACAATAAGTCATTTATTACAATAAATGAGCGTCAGAACACAAGACAATTCATTTCATTCCTTCATTATTTATTCATTCATTCATTTGTTTATTTATTTATTTATTTATTTATTTATTTATCTATTTATTTATTTATTTGTTTTTTCAACACAAATCCACCTATGGAAGCGGCTTTAAGGTTGCCATACAAAATAGAATAAAAGAATGAAGACAAAAAAATTAAACATATCAGAAATTATAACAATTAAAAACAAAAAACAAACAAACAAACAAACAAACAAACAAACGAATAAAACAAAACAAAATTGATGTAAGTTATATTGGTCTGTTGGTGGTGTTGCTATATTATTTTCGTTTGTTTTACATTATGTCATATTTTTACATAATGTCGATAAATATGCCATGCATAAATTATGGAACATGAAACGAGGGACACAATTGTGGCAACAAATATATACTAAAACGTGTTTGTCATATGCAGGGAATGGTTGGACTTTGATAATTGACAGTGAATGTCAAGGTCAAAGGTCAAGGTCACACAAGAAACTTTATACCAAATAATATGGGGGATAGACACTGGATGGAGTCTTTATGTAATATTAAAGTTTTAGAGTTAAGATGTAAATTATAATTGTTCACTTCAAATATGGAAAAATGGTGTGAGCACAAAAATTAATGCAGGTGTTCTGCGTTACCATTAGACATGATTTTTAAAAAGAAAATGGCCACACATGCATGCTACAGACTGTCTGCAATATGCAAGAATAGCTTATTGTGATAGCTGACCTTGACGTTAACGGTCAAAGGTCGCTATTTCAAGATCGCCTGCATGTGATATGGGGAAAGACACTTGAATGGTCACTCTCCATGTAACACATAGAGAGAGAGAGAGAGAGAGAGAGAGAGAGAGAGAGAGAGAGAGAGAGAGAGAGAGAGAGAGAGAGAGAGAGAGAGAGAGAGAGAGAGAGAGAGAGAGAGAGAGAGAGAGAGAGAGAGAGAGAGAGAGAGAGAGAGAGAGAGAGAGAGAGAGAGAGTCGCTCTCTGTCTAATAAGTTTGTTTAACATGACATCCCTACCTCTGGCACACTTTCCACGAGTACAGATCTCCTGTTTCACATATCTAGGCGGTTCACATTGGTCTTCTGACACTATCTGGTCGGTGGCTCTGTTTCGACATAAAACACTACGAAACCGCATACCAGTTCCACACGTTACACTACACTGCATGAAAGTAAAGACAACACGTTTTTCTTCACCATATTGAACAAATACCTTACTCAAAGATAATGAGAATTTACAGGGTTCAATATGCTACCTTGCAATTGCAACCATGCAAGGTATTTACGCGCCATTGACAGCACTGTTCATGATACCTGTTTCGCGTATATCTTTGCATGCTTTGACAGTCTACGAAGCTATTAGCGATGTATTCTTCTCATTAATCTTAACCCAAGAATTATATAATATTGAATCCGACAACCGATATCAATGTACAAATACTTTGTGTATAACTATTCTAAAGGGTCAGCTTTGAAACATGATTTCACCCAGTACTTCCAAAATATAATAATATACATGGACTGTAAGTCAACGGATATCTCACCTCGGACCAATGACCCACATGCCATATATTGCAATGTGCTAGCAACTCATACGATGCCTTATAACCTCTGGCTTCTATGGTGTCATCACTGACTAAAGTAACTCTTGCGTGGGACGTGGATGATAACCAACGTGGCGGTGCTGTAGTACCGCAGTATTCCTTTTTAGTGATAATGGTAGATCTTTCTTCTGACACATCTTGAAGCTAAAATAAGACAGTTTTATAGTAAATTATCATTCCGCAATAAATCAACGTGTACATATGATTTATTCTCATAGCAATCATGGAAATAATTGGCTAGCTCTACTGTTGTCCGTTCGTATATACATGACTTTTAGAGACAAGACGCTCTCATCCGACTTCCAACTGACTTCGAATTCACAGAAAACTAGCATTTAGTGCTTTGTCGACGTCGTTCTTTTCATATTTTTTCCATACGTTTGATCTCAGACCACTAACAAAGTGTTATGAGGTTTTATTCACCAAGTTATCTTTAGCTTTAGGTCGTGTAACAAAGAAAATCAGCAATATTTAAGTTATAAAAACAATCATACACATTTCCAGTACCACACAAAACATACACGTACACGCCTGTACAACGTAGGGTTATTTTTCTATGATCGCACCGCCATCCACGCTCTGAAGTCTTAGTTCGTGCATTGGCACTATTAAATCGGACGGTTTGCAGTATTAACCAAGGATATGCTGGCTCGCAGTAACAATGGTAACAATGGCAACCCCGAAAATATATTTGGAAATTAGCCGGAGCCACCGACTAACATCATGATCGAACAATGAAGGGATTCTTACATACAATGTCACCATCCCTTGCACTCACTTGGTAAGCGCTGAAAATACTAAGCATTCTCCAAAAGAGTACGAAATGTAATTATCCAGCACAAATTGACCAATCATAAAGTTTCGTACACTATCCATGTCAACTATTTGGTTGTTGCTTTTTTCAACCCGGCTGCCTCCCGACACCAAAATTAACTTCGAACTAATTGAAAGGTCCTTCGATATATAGATGTTGACACAGCTGAAGCAAATGAGCTAACGCCATTTAGGCAATGTCGAGGCGTCACAGACACGACAGGCTATTGGCGCTGTCATCTTTTAAAACTAGTAAACATAATGACGGATACTCAATGGGGTAATGAGTCGTATAGACTGAAAACAGGAGTTCAAGGGGTGATGGCACAACACGTACTCAGAATCCCTTGATTATTCAAATGTCGATTTTTTTGCGATGTTCGCTCTCATACTAGGTAGCTGCAGGCTCTGGAATGTTTGTATGCAACCACATATAGTCTCGTAAGATAGGTTGGGTTAAGTGGAAGATAGGGTTATGTATATATCTTTCAGTCCATTCCCTTCCTACGGTCGCTGTTGTTGTAGCGATCGCGCCTACAGTATCGAATTATTAAAAGTAGTTATTCTAAACAATGCTTTCGCATACAACTCACAATGACTCTATCCTTGGCACAATCTTCGCTGGTTTCCACTGAGAAACGGATAAAACGAATCATAATACAGCCGTTATTTGGATGAACGATATCGTTGAAACATTGTTGGTTTTCAGGATAGTCCAGAGTGTGACCTGGGGATTGTACTATTCCCCGACTGTTATTGTAAACACGATCACAGGGTTCTATGATAAAAACAAATAAATGCAATCAACACATGCTATGAAGTGGAAAAAAAATATGGAATCACTCAAATCATATTTTCAATCCGTTAAGTGTGAAGGATAAAGGTGAAATACAGTGAGCATAACCATGGGTGTTTTGAGACTGGACGAGTCAAAATAATATTTCAAAAGAGAATTGGGGCAAACGGTACGCTCATCATGCAAAGTTTCAAGGTGTGATTGTGGCAGGGTTGGCATACCTCTATAGCTATCAAATCTACCTACAACAAGATGGATATATATATATATATATATATATATATATATATATATATATATATATATATATATATATATATATATATATATATATATATATATATATATATATATATATACTATATTCAAATTACCTTCGTCGTAGCATTGGTGAGTGCTACAGGCCTCAGTGGTGTGTGGTTTTGCGCCATATGCATAACAGTTTGCTTCGGACTTTCGTACTGAATGCGGAGTGTAACACATCACTGGACGTTTCCTTGATCCACCGCCACAGGTAACGCTACACTACAGGCAAAATTATGAAGAATTAATAATGTGATACTAATTTGTTTAATATTATGCTACAGGTTTTAATATCATTAGCTCCGCCAACGGGAGTTGGAGAGAGAAAATGTTTTCTCCACTGCTTCGTTAGTTCGTTTATCTATCTATCTATCTATCTATCTATCTATCTATCTATCTATCTATCTATCTATCTATCTATCTATCTATCTATCTATCTATCTATCTATCTATCTATTTATTTATTTATTTATTCATTCATTCATTTATGTTTATTTGTTTGTTTGTTTGTTTGTTTGTTTGCAGAACATTATGGACTTAGGTGAAACTCTGCCGGTGAATATCAATTTGATGGAGCCCTGATTCCAACTGTCGAGTTTTCTGAAGAATAAAAGGGTGAATCGTCCCTTGCGGTTGTGAGTAGTTCAATTAAATTGCGTTTATTTGAATCGATAAAGACAAAATACTATTGGAACTTCCATTGATTAATGGCATCTTAGTTTAAGTAAATCCAATCTGATTAAAATCCGATGTGGTGAAAACGGCTAAATGCTTTATTTACCTCTATTTCCATCGTTTTGTGTCGTTTGTTGTTGTTCCGAGTGGTCGCCGCCTTCCCTCGGATTTTAATCAGATTGATTAAGTCGGCATAAAACGGACGGTACAGGAAGCATTTTAATTAATGAACCACCCAATAATTAATTAAAATGCGCGTTTTAATTAAATCGACACCAACTCCAAGTAAACCAAGACAAATTATTATCAAACATTGTGTCATGACTTGCCATGATATGACTGAAACCATTGAAGGAGCCCTTCTGTGCTTTTTTGAATAGTATGGCTGCCTTTGTGGAAGAACTGCATGCTAGGTGTTAGTTGATGTAAAAATCTTATAACGAGAACCCACTAGTATTACGGATTAAATCAAACACCCTACACTTTCGTGTAGAGGCTATGATTAATTGGGCGTCTTTGCAATTCAAAGGTAGAGCTCAAAGCGTTTAAAATGTTTTTTTTTCTATATCATGTTTGCAACGTATTTGCTTGGCTAGTCGGACCGGAGGCAACTCCGAACTCGAGTATGGCGTCAGGTATATATTTTTGAGGTGTTGCTTCATTCCAAGTCACAGATTCAAAGACCCTACACACAAAACACGAATCCCAAAGACGTGCTAGTTGGCATTAATTTTCTCCTGTAAATATTTCAACTGTCAATAAATTTGTTTAACTTTCTCTCATTTTCAAATAGCAACCTCTCACACGATCTCCGATCATTCTTTTCTGAACTACTAATTCAATTAAGAGCAAAACAGAAACTGACCAATATTTGACAAGAAACGATTTAACCTAAATAGAGTTGACTGTGACTGACTTTCACGTTAATTAATATGTAATTTATTCTTACATCACTACACGCTACACTACGCTACCACACACTAGCCTACACAACACTACACTACACTATACTCCACTGCACTGCTCTAAACTACACTAAACTACACTACACTACATTACATTACATTACATTACATTACATTACATTACATTACATTAGACTACACTACAAAGAATCATCTGTAATTAGCGGATATTGTCGTCTTGTAGTCGGACATAATACGATCACCAACAGTAAAAAAAAAATCCCCTTCGAATTCTACGTTTCGACAGTAAGAATGACAACTATACACGTCATTACTAAGGATGAAAGGTCGATATTGATTCAGACATACGTGCTATTAAAGTAATTGGAAATAGAACGATTATTAGTTGATGTTGTCAGCTGTGTGTCTTGATTGAAACGTCTCACTTTTAGACTCACTCAATGATATGAAACAGCGAGAGATCCACAGAGACGGATGAAAATAGCTTTATCTATAGGGGATGTCTAATATTCTACACAAACAATTTCTCGTAATTTGTTTAGCCAGCAGGTCTTATTCGAATTTGGTTTCATTCGGCGATATAATGAAGAGGACGGGCAACCTCTTGTAACTGATATTCAAATTGGCAAATCAGATGAAATACTTCCTCTGTCTTTCTGAGAATTATCTAAATTGTAATTTGACAATTAAAAAGGATAATGACGAGGACCACTATAATAACACTGCGGTAATTACTGATTACATTAACCCAAGTTTATACGTAAGTGCCCAGTTTCAAGTGCTATTTTTTGAAAGTAAGTTAAACAACTAGTGTATAATAAAGCTGATTGAATTTATGGTAATGCAATAAACAAAATATTCAGAACACAATTCATAATGACTTAAAACCAAATTTGTCAGAAAACATAATCTACACACTGTGTAATGTCCTAGTTGTAAACATTGCAGGGAGTGGGTTGAAGCAATAGGTATGACACTAATACAAGTGAAATCTAAATAATTAATTACAGAGAAATATGAGAGAGAGAGAGAGAGAGAGAGAGAGAGAGAGAGAGAGAGAGAGAGAGAGAGAGAGAGAGAGAGAGACAGACAGACAGACAGACAGACAGACAGACAGACAGACAGACAGACAGACAGACAGACAGAGACAGACAGACAGACAGACAGACAGACAGACAGACAGACAGACAGACAGACAGACAGACAGACAGACAGACAGACAGACAGACAGACAGACAGACAGACAGACAGACAGAAAGATAGACAGACAGACAGACAGAAAGACAGATACAGAGAGACTGGGATACAGACGGACGGACGGACGGACGGACAGACAGACAGACAGGCAGACAGACATACAGACAGACAAACAGGGAACGTATATGTGTGTAGGGGTGTAGCTATATGCTTATGTTTATATATATAATATGTATAGATACATATATATACATATATATGTAATATATATGTACATCATATACATTGTGTCTGTATCTGTTAGTGTATGTGTGTGTGTGTGTGTGTGTGTGTATGTGTGTGTGTGTGTGTGTGTGTAAGTAATCGAAGTTCAGAGAGACATGTCTTTTCAACTTCAATAAAAATTAATGGAATTCGATACCTTAAATTACTAACTATAATTACACATTATTCCTTCCATTAAAGCTGTGCAAATAAGGCACCTAAATCTCAACAGATTTGTCGGAAATCGATTCGGAAGTGTCAATATTGTTATAATTGTACCTTGGGTCGCACAAACAGTGACAAATACTACTGTTCTATACGTGTATTCTGTCCGTATTTAAAATTCATAACTTTCGTTTTCAATCAATCAAAAGTGTGTTTGTCGTTCAAGTTTAATAGAAAATGACTTTAAAAACCTGTTATGTCTAATCTTTAATTCGAAGTTCATTTCCTTCAGATCAAAAGGGAAATGAAAACGTAAATAACTGAAAAATTCTCAGTAGTTGAATGGTTACTGGAAATTGCTCATTAACTGCTTTTATACCGTGTATGAGCCAGGCTCAACAACAAGTATGGAATATATTCTTCGTTCTACATCACTGAAACGCTCATCTATGTCACGACAACAATGCTCAAACTTGCCCTTATTTTCCCTGACTTTTTTTATATTACTGCCGATGGTATAATTGTATTATAATATTTTCCTTCATTCAGCCGGAAAATACTCGTGACCTAAGGGTTTTCACTACTCATCTAACGACTCGTAATGACAAGGGCCTCTCAGGTCACTCGTATTCTCCTTGACAAGAAAAAAACATTGGGGCGTAATATCTAAAATATAAAATTACGAAGGCCAAGTTGATTGTTTCACATCAATATCTTGACTGTCGTTGTATGATATTTAATTACCGCCCGTTTCATGTTAGCGTTCACTTCTAGCTCTGTCAACTATGCAGAAACCAATTAGGAATTGCGTATGCTACACTTTAAGTTTTGTACGTACAAACATTTACTACACATTTTTAGTTTTTTGCAGTGTGTTGAGTTACAAACACAGACTTGGTCAATGTTGATTTTTCAAGTAAGAAACCATGATAAAATTGCCCGATAAATTAAAAAAATCCAAAATAGATACCAAAATCCTCATCCACATGACCACTTTGAATATCCTGAATGTTGCATCATGGGAAATGTGATAATAAATATGAATTAATCAGCATTGTAAAATTTTTTGTTAAATTGTTTGTTGAACCACAGATAATCTAGTTATGGTTACCCTGACCGGTGTAGGAGGTTTATTCTATCGTTATCCATATGGACACTTGTTGAGACGAAAGCTTTATCAGTGTACAAGAAAATGTAAGTACTTGTTATCTTACCGATGACCAGCTTCCACTTATCCATGCATCTGCTGGACGACGAACTTGTTTATAATGGACGCTGTATCCTCTGCCTTTATTTTTGCCGTCAGTTTTAAACTTAATACGTATCGCCCCACCACGTGTCTTAGAACGCCATATCAGGTTGCTTTGGGTTCCACAGAATCGGTGTTTAACTTCAGTAGCGGTTAGGTCATACACCTAGGAATGGCCGCAAAATGTCACGGTCAAATGACGGTGCAACACTCAGGTGCAAATTATTCTCAAAATATAAGAGAAATGCTTATGTGTTCGTAAATAGAGCTGTAAACTAGTCTTTTAATACACATAGAACAATAAGTACCGATGGATATGACAGATTTAGGTACATTATAGAATTTAAGTACATTCAAACAATAATACATCTGGGCTTTCTGAAATGTCTTTCTATTTTTCTAGTGTTTTTAATCATTTTCATGGTTACGCATGCTTTATACACTAGTATGAAACTATGCAAATGGCTGTAAAGAAATGACTCCGAAATTAACTTTCAGTTTCTAGAAGTATTCATCAGTATTAGTTTTGTGTTTTGACTTAGAAATTGCAAAACGATATAACATTAACATATAGTTGCATAATTTCATCTCGCAAACTGCGTCATTCTTTTTTAATAAGCAATACATTTCCCACAATATTTACATTCGAACTAATCTACAAGGGACACTATTGTCGTCCTGATGCTGGTTATTTTCTGATACGCTTTTATGAAATCCAATAACAAGTTTTTCTTTCTGTATTTGCTTTTGGTTCAATGAAACAAAAGGTTTACGGGAACTACGAAATTGAAATATAATGCAGCAGCAGCAATAGCAAAACCAACAACACCAGAAGCAGCAGCAGCAACAACAACAACAACAACAACAACAACAACAACGACGACGACGACGACGACGACGACGACAGCAGCATCGGCAATAACAATACCAGTAGATGTAAGAGGAACAGAAAGAACAGCAGTAACAACAAAAGCAATAGCAGCAACAATAATAAAGGCAATATCAACAACAGCGACAACTACAAACAACAGTAGTAGCAGCAGCAACAACAACAACCAACAACAAAATCAACAACAACAACAACAACAACAAAATCAACAACAACAACAACAACACTAACAACAACAACAACAACAACAACAACAGCATCGAAAATAAATACAGTACCTGCAACAACAGTGGAATCAGCAGCAAAATAAAAACATTTGATACAACAAAACAGGCAACCAGCAATAGCTACAGTTGTAATAACAGCAATAATAATAATAATAACAACAACAACAACAACAACAACAACAACAATAGAAACAGCAACAACAACTGAAACATCAATAGCACAACTTAGAGTTTTATCTATACATTACCTCGATATATTCCTCTTTACAGTTTTCAGAGTCCTTAACATCAATTTCAAAGAAAATTAACTCAATGCACTCCCAGAAACCAGTATCACTAGGCACTAAGTCTACTTCACAGTCATTCACTGTGACGTCAGAGAAAGGATAGGAGGGTGAATACAGCATCCCTTCCTCCTCAAATACAACTTTTTTAGAGTTTTCAGCATCACATACAGCTGTAAATGATAAGAGATGGGATAGATAGTGAACTTCAATAGGGAACATGTAAACCTACCATCTTTACTATCCTGAATGTTGCATCATGGGAAATATGATGATAAATATGAATCAATCACTATTGTAAACAATTGTGTTGCACTGCTTGTAACAACAAATATTCTAGTCATGGTTACCCTCACCATTGTAGGTTTATTATATTGGTAATTCCAGATTAGGTATTATGATGACTACAGATAATCCCATAGTCCTTTGCATTTGCATTTGAGCAGGTTCAGTCTGTAATGCCAAGTTCCCTATTCCAAAAGCATTCTACAATATTCCAACCACAACTCGCTTGTCTGTACACTTAAACGATATCTCCTTGTAGTGAGACGAATACAAACAGTGTGTATGGTTTGTGAAATTATGTTAGTAATTTCCACAACATAGTCTAGTTGTGCAGCAATAAACAAAATTGTTCATATGCATTTTGTTACTACTGACTAAAACCCAAATCAAATTTCTGCTTTTAATCCTTCTGTCATTATAATTTGAGCCCACAAAACTACAATAATTTAATCGACCTTTCATACCGCATATTACAAAAAATATTTAAATTTCGTGTGGCCGAATTAAGATTATAATTCTCTTGATAGTACTAACCCTAAATTATCGCCAAACATCACTTGGCCGTCAAACGATATTGTTGTGATATGAGCGATCGTAAAGACGTATGTATCGTAAATCGTAAATCCACAAAATCGAGCCATGTGAACTCAATAATTATATATCTGTTAATGATACTTATAATTATTTCCGGACTAATTACCAAATAATGATTTCTACTATCCAATCTTATTTGGACATAAAATTGACTTTGAATATAATGACCAGCTCGTTTCGAGATAATGATCAAATATCAGGGCTATATTTCCCAATTATCTTATGATATTAGCTAGAAAATGTGACTTTTAGAAAGTAATTTGGGTCATACAAGTTTACACTATCTTTTATGGTATTGGCCTGTCAAACAATGCAGTATGTGTTTTACAGTGGAGGTTTTGATCTCTCGTGGTGAAATGTTTAAAGTACTGTTTTTATTGTTTGGAGAAACACATCTGTACATGTGTACGATATATGATTTTACTCGTTCACTATAGTTGTTGTACTATCTCATGAGGTGCACACGATGCAATAATTTCATCAACGGGCATAATACATACGTCTTTGGCATTCCTTTTCGTCAGCACCATCGGTACAGTCAGGGAAATGATCGCACAGTCTGTCTTCTGGAATGCATTTCCAACCTTCTCCCTGTGTTTGATCACATCCTTTCACACCTTTGCACATGTCTAGATTAACAGTGGATAATTCAGTAAATAAAATCATATATATATATATATATATATATATATATATATATATATATATATATATATATATATATACATATATATATATATATATTAATTTGGTATATTATAGTTATTGTTATAATCATATAGTACACAGCCTTCAAATACAATTAGATATTTATCCTCAATATTTTTCTTCACTCGGTCATGGAAAATACTGGCCTTCGCCACTACGAGTCGCTGGACTGATTGAATACAAATGTTGGAGAATATTATAATTATACTTCTCAAAAGCATAATTTAATTTTAAAAAAGCGGGCAAAATAAAGGCAATATGGAACGTTTTGTGACTAATAATCCGAGCACTACTCAGCCAGTAATGTAAAGAGAGGTTGCCGTTGTGATGTAGAATGACCAGGGTATATGATCAATATTTTATGTTCAAAGACAATACCTTGGCTTACACATGATAAAACTTTCAAGACGTTCGTTACCACTTAAAAGCTAGTCAATTTGCACACAAAATCGGAAATAGATGTGATTCTGTCAATCTAAAAAGATAGTTGTATAATTGTATGAGGAGAGCAATGATTTGAAGTCTGTCAAGCTACACATTACAAGATATACGAACATTGATATAAAGCACCCAATGCAGTGTGATTCTAGAAAATGCAATGTAAACTGTTATAGATGTAACCACCATGACACACTTTCCCTCTTCCTTCTCCTAATACTTCTTATATTATTGTTGAATTAACTGGTTAGTACTCTTTTTCCAGCCAGATTAGTTTAACCTATGATGGGCATCTTGATTCTTACCACAACCCAATTCATCACGTCCATCAAAACATTCCCAGACACCATTACATCTCAGAGACTCGTCAATACAGACTCCGTATTCTCCGGCCTGGCCACAATTGAACTGCTTTTCACCACATGATGCTAATGAAAAGAAAAAGAAATATATGTGTGTGAATTTCGGTTATGTAAAATTGGCTCATGTAACCCCAAGACTTAACAGTTCTAATGGAAATGGACAACTAAATAATTTATTTCCAAAAACTGTTAAAACTGTTTTATACAACCCAAACACAGGTATGCCCTAGCTATTTAATATACATCAGATTTTGATCTCCACTTGAACAAATGTCTTAAATTAACACACTGACTGTGTCGCCATACACTTATGACAGGTTCTGCATGCAAATGCCCTACAGGTCGACATCACAATGCTGTAGGAGTACTAGTTAGATATTAAGAGATATTGATACATTTGGGATTACGTTTAAAACTTTCATGGGAAAGTGTAAAAAAAATAAGGTATCAAAACATACACTGAATTCGCGACGAGTTGCGTCCAACACTTCAATTATTATGTCTAAAGACATTTCATGGTAGTCGAACGGATGGCCGCAGATTGTCATGGATTGCACTGTATGTCTGAATGAATAGTTATAGAATTTATGTTGTAGTGAGAGCGTTGGACAACTTTTCATAATTTTAACGGAAAACGTGTCATTTTGACTGGAATGTACTTAACTCAAATGTACATTTCAATTGAAACTAACACCACAACTGCGCGCAATGTGCTATTTTACGCCAATTAAGTGAAATGTACAATTTTGACTGAAACGTACACTTTTACTGAAATGCACAACTGAAATGTACCCTTAAACTAGTAACTGCAATTTTTAACTATGGTGTACAATTCGGACTGAAATGTGCCATTTGAACGGAAATGTACCACTTTAGACCGAAATATTTTAACCTACAAACTAAATTAATACTCGCTTTTTATCCCCGCTGTCATATTATTGGATATTTGAGATTCGAGATGTAGGCCATTTGTGTTCTTTACTTAACAAATAATCAGATTAATCAAATACGCGCAAATTAACCATGAAATATGAAATGGACATTTCAATTATCATCAGTAAATAAATCCTTCACAATTATAATAAGGTGTTTAATTACTTTGCAATTATCTGTCGTATTACATTTCTATCATCATTACCATGTTTATACTTTATCAAAATTGTCTTTCTCAGAGGAAATGAGACATTGCATGTAGGTGGTGACTGCGCTGTTAATGCCATTTTCCATTTCTGTTTGTTGATTTCACAATTCATGCTCCGGGCTTATTTGACAGTGATTAAAACCATAATAATGAAAACATGCTTTATACATCTGGAGGGAATTTTATTAATTTGAAAAAAATCAAGTTTTAATACATATTTACCAATGTGCTATATGTTTTCTTAAGGTAATAAATCAAGGATGTCAGGTATTTATTGTGTGATATATAACCTTTCAATAAAGAAATATATTGTGCGTCCCTAAGCAGTTGAATTTATGACCAAGAAGCTTTTATTTAGTGTTCACCTCTGTATCCATCTCACACACGAGAGGAAGTCTTTTAGAATCTCGATTGGGTTATCAAAGCACAAACGGAGGTCGAGAGCAACACACTGTCACTTTACAGAATGACTTCTTATCGTAATAATGCTAGGTTTTAGTTCTGCTGCCACATTTTCAAAAAAAAATTAAAAACACAGTACCGGGTGATATACGTCATTGATACTTAGAATAAGACTAGATATTATCGAAGAGGGGACACGTGTGATTATAAACTGTACAATAATATTTTGAAGGTATCAACTTGTGCTGTGTTGATCTAGTTACGAGTCATAAATCCATGCCAGATTATCAACCACCTGTCTCCTTATAGGCGCTGTTAATCAAAATCACCAGCCTCGTGACGTTATGAGCTTAAAAAGCAAATATTCACTCTACATATACTCCACATGGCTAATTATTTATATGGAACTATTTTCACATATCAGTCAATTTTAATGCTATTTCTTTTTGCATGTATTTACACATTACATTGTTATGCTTCGATAAATTTGTCATGGTAGCCTTTTTAACATCGAATATTGAATTACTTGTTAAACCAACTTTGACTATTAATCTCGATTTTCTATTTGTCATGGACTTGGATATGCCACCTACTCAAAAGGGTTAAATCGATTCATTGTGTAAAGTAATATGTTAAGTGTCAATTTATAAACGTTATTTATCTGGTGGTGTGATGTTACAGTGACCTTAACTACATTCTAAAAGTAGTTTTACACTATTCGTCGGATTCTATAGACAGTGCAGTGTTTTTTTATAAGGTTTGGGTCCTCAGTAAAAGGGAGGAGGGGGATATTAAGAGACTCCCATACCTTTTTACAATAATTTTGATGGGTAGCATACGTAAAATACACAGGAGAACTCGGATATATATTACCTACTTACCACCCATAACTAAAAACGCTACATTGTCTTTACTGGGTATACGTATAAGTCAAATACATTTCTCTAGATTAATACATACACTACTAATATCACATGTATCATATACATGAAACTGCTCCTATTCTTCCTTTCCTTCGTCTGCCCCCTCCCCCACCTCCTTGTCAGTCAAATACAGCCAACATATAGACGATATATATATATATATATATATATATATATATATATATATATATATATATATATATATATATATATATATATATGTTGAGGGTAGAAGAAAATCAAGTCGGGTTTTTCGTCTCTACAAGCCTGTTTCGTGAGTAAATCACTCGTCAGGAGATGTTGATGTATATATATATATATATATATATATATATATATATATATATATATATATATATATATATATATATATATATATATATATATATATATATATATATATATATATATATAGCGTATTTCATTATTTGCAATCAATCGCAATGCATTAGGGAGAACTCTAGAGATAAATGACAACAAAACATTCTGTTCCACCACAACCCTGTGGTTTTTATAGAAGTAAAATGCAGTTAACTAGTAAATAAAATGACAATATGAACAGGCTAAATGACCGACTTACATCATAAATATATATGTTACACTATGTAATGTACTGATGGTATTAAACATCTTTTAAAACCAATGTACAGGGAGTAATAATAATGGTATGATCACTTTAAGAACAATGTGTGTCATATTTTATTTTTTCCTACTTACGGTATGTACAGTTGATTTCATCCTTGAGCCCTGCCCAGCAATGTATGTATCCGTCACACACCAAATGTCGCTTAATGCATCGTTCATCATCACCACATGGGAAGTCTCCAGCCAGGCATGGTACTGCCAAGATTAAAAACAAGATATACTTAGTGTATGACTTATAACTTATCAACTTTGAAACATCTATTTATAAAATTTTAGCTCGCAGTTTTCTATTTATCCATACATATCTAATTAATTAAAATATATAAATATAGAAAGTTCCCGGGGATGTACATGACAGACAGACATTGTTTCTGTATCTGTGTCCCACTGTCTCTCCCTCGTTATCTCTGTCTCTCTGTCTCTCCGGCTCTCCTACCGCTGTATATCATTGTCTCAGTCTCTCTCTCTATCTCTCTCTCTCTCTCTCTCTCTCTCTCTCTCTCTCTCTCTCTTTCTTTCTCTCTCTCTCTCTCTCTCTCTCTCTCTCTCTCTCTCTCTCTCTCTCTCTCTCTCTCTCTCTCTCTCTCTCTCTCTCTCTCTCTCTCTCTCTCTCTCTCTCTCTCAGCAAAAACTGAAAGGCGGTAAGAATATAACTGATAGTGTAAAAACTAGAATAAAATTTATACTAGAAATAATTGGAACTGAATGACATGATAAAGACACTGTATCCGGTGTATCGTCGGCAGGAAAGTGAATATATGATATGTTGGCGGCATAGAGATGGATCAAATCCCTAGGGTTTATCAGAATATGGCTATTAATACACTGCAGGTTATGAATGTATAAAAAATGCGTCAAGACTTTTAATTGCTTGGAACGAGACTGTAAATATTGAAGTTTACTAGCTGTTGAGAAGCGAAATTGCGTTAACCAAACTAAAATAACAGTGTCGAAGTGAATTACTTCCACAGTGACTCCAAAATGGAGGAGAAAGAGTTACAAATATAATATCGGGAAATAATATCTTCAAAATAAATATCAGATGAAAAAGTGTAAAATATTAAACAACAAAGGATAGAATTTTAACATAATGTTCAATATCAATATTATTATTAAAATTTCCCGAGCTTTATCTTAGGCATTATCTATTATACCTTACAAGGAAATATTGCCCCTAAAATGGCCTAATAATATAATCGTAAATGAATTACCAACAATTCCTCAATAATGCTACCATGGAATAAAACTGAAGATAATTATTCTGCATTTAAAATCTGCATTGTCGAAAAGGAACCCGTTTTTGGCTTCACTGGTGATTATGTCACTGTGTTGTGGAAAGGCGACACGTAAGATGATTTGACAGTTATCGACTGACTTTACGTCTTCGTTTGTTGGTCTATTATGTAGCGTTCTCGTGAGTGATGGGCAAATGCATTATCAGCAAAAATAATGAGGTAAGCTTAAAGGTACAGTAAAAGTGACTTGCCTTCATATGACAAAGACCTGTAGATGCTGTCTGGGTGTGCCGGATTAGTTCTTGCTAGATCGGAATGTTCTTTGCTTTGTTCGATGGCAGACAGCCTTAATTTGTTCGTGTTGCATAGTGTTACAGCTGGGTAGTCCAAACTTTTAGCCGTGCCAAACTCAATACGCACTGCAACATCGTGTTCGATAAACAGATTAACTAATGTCTCCAGCTGGTAGAAGAAAAACGAACAAGTGCCTACAAATATGGAAGTCCAAATAAGTCTGCCAAATGTCGATTTAGCTCCGACAATGCGGGGAATTCCATGGCACGTTGTTCTGAGACCAAATTCCTTTGTGACATTTCTTAGCTTCTCGCGACCTATTCTCCTTCGTTTTCCTCTTTTCTTTACGGTCACTCTCTTCGATATAAAAGCATTCCCCTGCCCAGCCTGGTCGAAAGACTTTGGTGTATTATCAGCTGTATCCGTCCGATTTCCTTGCGATGTCATGCTCGGCTGCCTACGTAGACAAATAAACCATACGACAAGCAGAGAAATACGTGTGATTATTATGAATTCAAATGATCTAAATCTGATTCATCACATTCGACCTTATTTGAAAAATAAACATAATTTTAATATTCAAATATCAAGGAAGCTATTTTATGATAAATATGTTCTAGCGGTGATATTTTACTTCGTTAACGGAAATGAATCATTCTTTGTCTGCGCTAACACAAGACAATCACTCATGGCAAATAACTTAATATATTAGCACCAAATGGTAATTAAAACACTGCGAACATCTAACTAGGCCTTTAGGGACAGTGTGTTCTATAGTTCCTTTTCTTTCCATTATATGATTGTCAATCAATTTTAAGTCCCGCTCGACGTGTTTAGTTCCGTCGTTTGTCATGATAATAGAACTCATATCGTCTTGTGTATATAATATATAAATTTTGAGGAGATGTGAGCCCTTTAACTAGTCAACCATGTGGTGAATTTAACCGTCTGTGATTCAAAGAAGGTCCTGTGCGATTTTTCACTTGTCTTACTTCCTGTTTCTGATATCTAGCTGAAGTCCAGTCCAGATCATGTTTAATATCTGAAATACTAAAACTTTTTCTGGTTATTTTTTTTCAATTCCGATGTCCGCCGTCCTTAAATGTTGTCAGACTTCATACCTCGAGTTTTAAGACATGATGATTTGACCAAAATGTTCACCAGCTTCTTAAATTAAATGACAAGTAGTTAGAATCATTTTTTTAGCATTGAGCTTACCACCATCCTCGACAAAGACAGAGTCAACGCTCATTGTTGACAGATGGAAGAACAATTTGACCTGCTTATGCGTGTGTGTTACAGTATATTTCAAAATACCGTGCAGCTTTTATGCTTGCTACAACCACACAGTGACTGGCACACAGAAACCAGTACGAAACTGCGTATGCCACACTCCAATAGCAAGATCGCATGTGTTTAGCTACATTTAGTCTAACTAAACTAAACTCCATGCAGACATTTGGGCACCAGTGTTTTTCTTAGTATCAAACACTCCATGAAGGGCGCGTAAACTGTCCTTTGCGGTGTTCATTTGATGTCTTTATGGTGGCATGTATAGTTAATTTCACATAGACAAAATGTAGCAAGACGCTGTACTCATTCAATCTTGCTATCTTAAAGTGTAGCATGTCCAGTTTCTTATTATGGTTTCTGCGTGGTTGGTTATATCAAACAGAGAGTATTGTGAAATTCACTGTACGTACGTATATAATAACCTGTGTAAGTCAGATGGTAATTTGATGTACATGATGACATATGATTTGGCACATCTACAAAATTACATGATTATTTCATGACACTTGTTAAGTAAGGTTTTCGCAAAGGCTAATAGCAATATCAACAATCATTTTGTAAAATGACATTTTTACCTCGCACTCCATTTTGGTAGGTTTTATGATTGACTAATTATCCAAATAACGCCAGTCATCATATTAAGCCGCAAATACGTTGTTTCCATTTTCAAGTAAGTGTGAACGATTCCATAGACTTGTTTCTAGCAGGAAGTGAGCTTACTACAATGGTCGATGTTATTTAAATATGTGACGACATAGGAAAATAATGATTGTAGTTTTCAATTTAAAGTATTTTGGATTTTTATTTTCCAAGTACACGGAACTAAGTCCGTGTTCCTCGTTTACATGTCTCTTCTCCATACATGGATGTAGTCTATCTATTTATATGACTTGTGATACAATTGAAACCAGGCAACAATCGGCTAATGTTCCAGTCTGCGTTTGTGAATTTTGACTGTACACAAAATGGTATGGTTAAAGGGCAGATGCAATGGGCCACAATTAAATGTATTTTTATCAGTGGGTGGATATTACATCAAGTCACATCACTGCATAGCACAGCACAGCACACCGCAGCACACCACAACATCACAGCATCCCATCACATCACATCACATCACATCACATCACATCACATCACATCACATCACATCACTGCACAACACAACACAACACAACACAACACAACACAACACAACACAACACAACACATGTCACGTCACGTCACAGCACAGCACAGCATCACAACACAACACAATACAACACAACACAACACAACACAACACAACACAACACAACACAGCATCACAGCACAGCATCACTTCACACTGCAGCACATCACATCACATCACATCACATCATATCTCATCACATCATATTATGTATCGTAATTATCTTAAGTATTATACTACACAAATGAAATGCATACGACGTCGTAAAAAAATACAGTATATATGAAATACTCGAGCTCGCTTAACTGAAGAGCAAAACATTCTAAAACATGCGAATGAAATTACTGAATAAAACAAAGTTAATTAACTAGATAATGGTTACAACTCGAAACTCTAACAAAACGGTATGTACTAGTATGAAGGTTTTCAGATTTCAAACATTATAAATAGATTAGCATACAACTTATTAAATATTTTAAATGTGAAAAAATAGTGAATTCATTTTTTCCTGATATTGAAGTTGAAGATATTCAGGACGGAGACGTTTTATCCCCTTTTGTCAGCTACAGAATATTTCAAAGAACTCGACGAGCTAACCTAACTTGACAAACAGACAGACAGCAAAGCATGCATATATGAACGATAAGTAGCTAATATATACTACGGTATCCTGCAGGGACTGATGGTACTACCGATAACCTCAGAGCAAATTTGCAAACGTTATTAGTAAACACACCACGTCGGTGCGATACATCGCTATTTTAAAGGCTGAATGTCAAATATGATCAGGCCTGCAATGTAAACAATGCAAATTCCATAGGTAGGTAAAAACGGATATCCAGCCGTTCCTCTGAGTTTTGAAAATGAAATACGTTGCTAAGCTGTAAGATTCATCTCTTAAATTTTTAGTGTTGCCAATGTAAATTAGAAAGCCCTAGGTAAAGCACACATGCATATATACAATGTCTCATTATTGGTGTTTTAACAATTTTCAGTGAACAGATTGTCGCAAGCTAGTGCAGTTTTTACATGGCGACAGATTCAAAACCAAACTTTCGTTTAATATTTAAACTTGTCACTACACCACCTACAGTTAATACTGACTACTAATTAACAGCTACAATGTCTTTGTTTTATCAATAACTGACCAATTATTAGAGAATATGTATTTGGTTACTTGATGACTAAAATATCCCAGTTTTTAGCTTTTAAGGGCTGAAATCTTGATGAATTTTTTATTATTATTTGTATAGCATAAGGTTTATCCTGCCCAACGCAAACAACTGCATAAAACAAAATCAAATATTGAAATAAAGCTACCCGTAATTTGGTAGAGAACACAATGGCCAGTCCGACATCAATACGATTTCCTTTCTCATCGTGTGTTTGCTAATTACTTCAATATGATATGCACCGTCTGTTTGTGTGTATTGCGATAATAATACACACGTTGGTATATCGAATTAACATTACGGAATATGACATCATAAGGAACCCAGTGATATACACGTGTAGACACAATAGTCAAGGAGTTTCACGTGTTTGTTTATGAATCTCTTGCGGATGAAGTTGACAATTGAAAGTAAATTTGCTGACTAGGCCTAAAGGAGATTTGTAATGAGCCAATGTAATGTTTGACGTAATGTATGGTTTAGCGCTGTTGATGATTGACGAAATGGTTTCCCAAGGCTGACCTTGAAGATAGACACTTTTAATTACATCGATTGGGGAATATGGGTTTCTGTGCCTTTGGTTGCATCCAATAAAAGTTAAATTCAGAGTCTTACCTACTTCCTACTGGAAAGCACCTGTAGGTTAGTTGGGTTTGATAAAAGTGATATCGGTTGTCCAACAGAAAATGGCATCATCAAGTGTGCAAGTTAGTAAGTAAGTCAGTCAGTCAGTCAGTCAGTCAGTCAGTCAGTTAATTAGTTAGTCAGTCAGTCAGTCAGTCAGTCAGTCAGTCAGTCAATCTAAGTGTATCAGTAAGTCGTCAAGCAATCAGTCAGTCAGTCAGTCAGTCAGTCAGTCAGTCAGTGAAACAAACTAAATTCAACCCCACAAAGAAAATAAACTCCCAAAAAGGTGCAACCTGAAACATTCTTTTAATTTTCGTTAAGTTTTAACTCTCGAAAAATACACCCGTCCGACCTTTTACATAAAACGGTTAAAAATTCTTCTCTAAATTAGCTGCACTTAAATTCACGAATTTTCGTTTGTAGTTCGATGCATGTATGCATACGCTTGTACATACCATGAATGAGCACGGGTCATGATCATTTCCTCGCATTTCTCAATAAATTGTACATTGATGGGATGTTGTTAAAATGGTTTGATCACAAGGTGATCAAATGAATTTCAGAAAGTACAACAACATACATACATTGGAGAAAATAATTATTCAATTTTCAGATAATGATGTTTTCGTAATCAATTACTCTTTGCTATGGAGATGGGACCGGTAGCACAATGGTCCTAGGGGACATTTATGATTAACATTTACGACCGTTCTTGACTACGTATACATTGTTTTGTTCATTTCCATAATTTTCAATACCCGCATCAATAAGTCTCAAATATGGTTTAAATTTAACGTTTTAATTAAAGATCACTTTTGCGGATTGATTAAAAACATGGGCGTCAGTGTAAGATATACACAGATGGCGATATTGTCCCATACGCTGTGCAGTGTTGTTACTATATATATAAATATATATATAGTAACAACACTGCAAACACAATATATAAAGTGCGGCAAACACTTGCGATTCACAATAACCACAGACATTCGTATTTACACATCCACGTTTACTTGTTTCTATACATACTGTATATACCCGAAACAAATGTTCGGTTTTCTGTGTTATCAAAATATGCCCCGAACGTCAAATAATGCTCCAGATAATGACGTCATCACGAGGGTAAATGTTCCGTCCCTGCCCCAACTATCTCCTTATTTGCCCAAAGCCTGCTTTATATAGTGCAAGTTTATTCCGAACCAGTGTAGTGACAATTACGTGGTGGAACGAGCTTCAAATATTCACTGGGTTTGACATAGTTAAACTTCAGTCAAGTGTAATTACAACCATGGCTCTTCAGGTGTGACAATCTGTTTATAGCATACACGTACTATTTCAAGTCCGTCACACAAAATGTAAAAAAAAAACATAATTAGCTGGCAAAAACCTATATGCTTGGCTATGCGCCAACATTTTATAATTTTACTTTTTATAAAAATGGAATTCTGATGGGGGGGAAATCATCTTTCGTCAACGACAGAATAGTTTTGTGTTTGTACAAGTGTGCCTCTGCGTTTAACGTATGGTCACATTGCTCATATAATGTAATGAGAACGTCCTAATTAACGACTATTCGGTTTTATATGCAGTCGTCAAACTTCAACAAAAACATACGTATGATTGTATTCCTTCTCTGGAAAGTATTTTTGCACGGTTCGTCGAGTCTGACATGTATGGACAATGCGTCGAATCAACATAATGCTGTACTAAAATAGCCTCCCTATTATTGCACACGGTCTGCTGAATACGAATTCTACAGTACTGTTCTTAGCATAGGTAGATAATGACAGCAAATCCACATAATCTGATCATAATCTGAACTTTTATAGTTGAATAATTTGCATGAACAGCAAAATAATATCAAAATTTAGCATAGCCCAATCAATATATAACCAGGTGCACTTTTGCTATTTAACCAAGCATTAGGGCCAGGGCATTAATTCTAGAAAATTATACCTTTCAAACAATAATGTGACACGCCGGACTGCAACGGAACATTTTTCATTGATGCAAATATATTGTACATCGAACATTCATACAACATTTGAAATTCTGACACGAAACATCGCCATTCATTAGTGATCCCTGGATTATTTTATTACTATTTGATTACGTTTCCCTCGTAATATATCTGCATGTATTCAAGGACCAATGCAATTCACTTGATAAATAAATAAATACAATGTAGAAATGGATGGTAAACTACATGCTAATTATTGCCACAGTGTGTAGACCTATACTCACATTCTATAAATTAGAGCAAAGGGGAAGTTAGTCCGAGTATGCCATAAAGGTATACAACTGTTGCGCAAAATGTAGAGTATTTTTCTTTGTTCGCCTTTTTCAAAACGTCACAAATTACTACCGGTTATCGAGAGAGGTACAGTATGTATGTATGTATGTATGTATGTATGTATGTATGTATGGATGGATGGATGGATGGATGGATGGATGGATGGATGGATGGCTGGATGGATGGATGGATGGATGGATGGATGGATGTATGTATGTATGGATGGATGGATGGATGGCTGGCTGGCTGGCTGGATGGCTGGATGGATGGATGGATAGATGTATGTACGTATGTATGTATGTATGTATGTATGTATGTATGTATGTATGTATGTATGTATTACAATAGCTTTTGTAAACCTTAACAAATTTTGCGAATGCTTTTTCGCTACTTGCATCTTGCCTGATAGAATAAAATGGTGTATTTTAATTACAGAAAACAAGGGTTTGTCTCACATCACCTTTCTAATTATAGAGTGTCAATGTCGGAATGCTTCACTACACCTACCGTGTAGAATCTGACTCGAAATAATGATTTGCATAATATATGTCTTTGACAGGTGTTAATTCATGTAACTGTGCCAAAATTGATCACTTGAATATTGATCACTTAATATTGATAAATTCAATACTATGAATTCGAAATGGGGATACACAGGTATGTTACAAAATCGACTAAACCTAAACTAAACTGTACATCACTGAGCAAATGACCTTAATCAAAGAAACACGACATAACGTAGCCTATTAGTTTGATAAGTTCATTGAAGTAACGAGTATTCTATGATGAATAAAACATCATCAAATGTGACTTCAGATGAATGAAAATGCATACATACATACATACATACATACATACATACATACATACATACATACACACACACACACACACACACCTACACACACACACACACACACACATACATACATACATACATACATACATACATACATACATACATACATACATACATACATACCCTTTTTAGCAGCAATGAAATCACTCTCCATAATACGTGTTTACATATCTGTTATACATATTTACTAAGTCAGTCAAATTTGACACGTGTATGTGCATGTGTATACGTTAATGTCCGCAAGGATAACATTGATGGCAATATCATGGATAATTCAACAAAGTTTACAATTTGCAACTTGCATATCGTTGTACGATGTAAAACAATGGAATGTTGAAAGCTCATCTGTGCAAAAAGTTCAGTCTAAGTTAATGGATTTGACTTCGTACAGGACTGAAATCAACAATGCTTTTGTTTCATATGTATGCTACCCTATGTCCGAAATATTACATATCTTGCAATGTCCACGTCACTGAATTCCTGACTCTCAGTGTGTATGACTGTACGGCATCAACGCTATAGTATGTGTGGGATACAATTGTGTCATTCAATTACGTTAGCCGTTATATTTAATCCCTGGATGTGAAGTCATTATTAGTAGGACTAACGTATCGCAGAATGCATATATAATTACTCCGACGACGATCACTTAAGGATGCAGATAACACCTGTACGGGTGTAGGTACTCATGTATCTGATATATATGTTAGATAGAGCCGAACATCACTATCTATTTAATGATAGCAATGACATTTGAGATTTGCTTGGTATTCACAACCAAAGGCACTCGGGTAGAAAAACGTTACACATTATTAAAACACCTTGTGTACTATTTGTATCGATTATTGACCATTTTACTTGCACTAGAGCGCGCGATCTCATTGATACTGCGAGTCTTTATCACAACGCCGTGTTTAAAAGTGTAAGAATTCAAGTTGACATCACTGTCATTAAACAACTTCAAGAAGTTTAAGAATACACCAAATTTACGCTAGGACAACATAGGCAAATGCATGGTAAAATATCGTTGACATTGACAATTAAAAAGGATAGTGCAAGGTTCCCTGAAAAAATCTCAACAACGAAGCTACTACAGCGCGTTGCAGTTTACTGATCACTCGCTCTGTTTGATGCTAGCAAGCATTAGTCTGTTTCTTGCTGCATTTTGTCTAAATAAAATGAAGTAATATAATACTATGCAGACATCAAAACATCTGCACCCGCGTGTCAGCGTTTACAGTTACACCACGCTTATTTTATTTTTGGCTAAAATGTAGCAACATATTGCGATCTTAATATTTTGAAGTGCAGAATGTCTAGTTTCTTATTGGTGTGTGTCTGATTATACCATTTGGTGAAACCAAACACAGCCAGTGAACAGTAACCTGCAACGCACTGTATCTTGATGATAGAAAGGTTATGATAATAACTGTTTTCATAGACAGGAAAATCAAAACTGAATATTTCTTTAAGTTACATTTGGATCATATTACAGAAACTGGTGGATTTAAACTACTCGTGGGGAAATTTCCTCCTAATGGCTGAATTTTTTTTACAACGAGATATAAAAGAAAGAAAAGCACTATATGCACCATTAGTTCGAAATAATGGACCGATAAGTCATGGTCTTAAATTGAGTATGACAACATTGATTACTGCAAGCATTGTGAAACAAAGACGAGGGTGCGACAGGGTCAAACTATTTAGTGATTAAAATGAATGAAGACCAAGCGATGAGATATAGCTTAGACACATTGAAGACAAAATACATGGTTCAATGACATCTCCTTACATGCTGTCCACTAGCCTTTTCCCAAATGTTCATTCCACATGACAAGGGATATATTCTGAATCCGTCCCTAAAATTGTAAACTGTCATCTCTTGAAATTATAACATTTCCAAGCTCGTACACCCCCCCCACACACACACACACACGTGTATATAGAATTTGCTGAGAGGAAACATCCTTAGGTTCATAGGCTAATGACAGGTGGGGTGACATAACAGTCACTTAGTGTTAACCGGGCTACTGACAGATAGGTTGGTACTAAAGTCATTTAGTGTTAGTGGGGCTACTGGTAGGTAGGTTGGTACTAAAGTCATTTAGTGTTAGTAGGGACATCACTAATATATACCCTTGGTATTTATTTGATTTCGGGCAGTTTAAATAGTCAAGTAGTTTAATCTCAGAGAGAGAGAGAGAGAGAGAGAGAGAGAGAGAGAGAGAGAGAGAGAGAGAGAGAGAGAGAGAGAGAGAGAGAGAGAGAGAGAGAGAGAGAGAGAGAGAGAGAGAGAGAGAGAGAGAGAGAGATCTGACTGACGTAAGAACCATTTATAATTGATTAGAATGACATCGATACTCACCCAGATATATCCAAACTACAATGATGATGCTCGATCTCGGTAGGAATAACAGCGAGCTGTAATTCTCTCTGTGACGTCAGCTTGAATCGGTCATCAACTTCAATAACGCACAGAGTACGCGTAGCTCACGCATACATATAGTTATTTCGGCTAATGGTATACAAAAACACTGCGTTCCATGGGAAGATGATAAATGCCCAATGTAAATTAAAAATGCCTGTAGGCATCAAAATGTGGACCAATACAGATCAACTCATCAAATCCCACGTGTGTTTGCAGAACTCTAGGACCATTTCTGACTCGTCACGTTAGAAGTTTGTTGAAGAATGTATGAAGAGTGATACGTTGGTATGTCGATTCCACGTTAAGAAAATCGACCCACCTGAAAACGCCGTGTGAATGACATTCTCTGATGCAGAAAATATAACAGTCTGCGCATGACAACATCTAACGGGACACTTACAATATATGTCATATGTGCGTGACAATCGTTTCCGTTGGTTTGCACTCAGCAGACAGTGTTTACATTTATTCCATTATACATCAAACATACCTTTAATTTTCAAGGTCGGAATAATCGACAAGTCATGATACAGGTTGTGACAAAAATGAACGATCAAGTTAGATTTCGGGAGGTAAATATAAGCTTATATGTAGATTGCTCGCCATTTTACACATGATTTTGACCTCAATTTGTTAATGGTGTCCTCGTCGATTTAAGATAAACAAACTCCAAACACAAATTTGAAGGAAATAAAATCTATACGTTATGCATTTTCAAACATCAAAACGTTTTTTTTTTGTTTTTTTTAAATAAGAAGATGAAGACATTTATATATCTGTCTAATTCCACATTAGTGTTCTAATAGCCGTCTCTTTGTCTTTACAGCTGCCGTTGGCAACGTGATTATATCACGTCCAATGATCAATCTCTTTAAACGAACTCCCAGGAGAACAGCAGACACCTGAATAGAAGTGGCTTGATACTACAAATCGACCTACTACTTGAAACGTAGAACTACCTTTAATTGGTGATGCTCATTTGTCATAATTGTCGTTCTTGTTGAACTCGGCGACGAGTGTTCGTTAGCGGAGCTCGAGTGCTTATAATTTAACAAACCTAATCGATTTGAAAACATAGCAACAACTCGCCGAGATCAAGATTAAAACACGTTCAGAAATATGTAGTCTAATTTAGACATTTTGACCGAAAAGTGTTAATTGACTACATCATGATAAAATTAGTTTAAAACGTCAGAGTAATACAGAATATCAAAACTTTTGTATGAATATGTATATTATTTATATTATTTATATTATAGATACACATAAATACATAACACATACACACACATACATACATACATACATACATACATACATACATACATACATACATACATACATACATACATACATACATACATTTTATCTCAATTTTATCTCTAGTTTGGTACTAAGACGGTGTTAAACCCGTGTCGTAACTCTACTCTAATTTGCTCCATGCAGTATTAATAGGAAAATTTGGTTAGATAACATATCCACGGCCAAAGTTGAAAATCGTCGACGTTTCGGGATTAATGCTTCATTCAGAGACAAGCAGACTGAATTCTAATTCGTGTAGGATGGATATTAAGCGTTGTTGTGAATTGTATTTAGTAGTTATAGTATTTGTGAAAAAGACAGTATGTAGTGAACGCTTCAACTAAAATGTAACCCCTTCTTAGCTCTTCACTAGTGACAATTGTCACGTGACTTTGCATCAGAAAGTGACGTCAGCGTTTTCTCGCTTTGTTTTAAAACTCGGTTTTGGTTTGTTTGCCTTTTTCTGTAACTAATGAAATGACATTTTTCCTACGATGTGCAAATTTGTGTATTTTCCTCATTTTTAGCATATGATTTAAAATGTATACATCTTTTTTGGCACGATGAATTCAGTCACTACCCCAAAGTTAAGAAAATCAATAGAAAGGGTAACATCCCTACAGTGTCCAATATTTGTGTGTTTTAGTTATTTGGAGCATTTGTATGACTTCGTTAAAACGGCGACGTCTTTATGAAATGTGGGCAGGCGAGTTGTATGGAGCTTGCTGTGCAAGACAAATACCGGATATTGCTTTGAAGGTTTAAACAAATGATGTTCTTTTTATCCGAAAATTGTCTTAGTATTAAAAATTTCATGATGATTTCCTTTTTACAGTCAGCATTCAATGAGTTGACGTAGTGTGAATAGAATATGCTACACTAAGAGTTAACTGCTGGTAGTGAGTAGCAGCTGAATTAATATCACAATTTGCCTTTTATTATATTAAGGAATAATTTGATGAAATGGCTGCAGAGACAATAATGAGATCATTTCCCCTGTCGCTTTACTTCTGAACGTATTTATTCTGTTGTGTTGACAAAATCGAAATGCAATTATACAGAATGACAGCTACTTCACGAAGTACACTCTAGAAAATCGCAAACGTTGATCATAAAGGCAGATCATCTCATTCCTAAAACGATGAGTGACTTTTGAAACCATTTCCGAGTGCAATGCGTTGGTGTAAATGAGTAATAGTTCTTTGTCTTGATTCCGAATTATGTCATTTTATTATGACAAATTACTATTAAAGATTGGCAAGTATTGTATTGCGATTGCCATAAAGGAGGATGACTATATCAAAAACCATTATTCTGTCAATTGCGTTATTTGCTGGGTTTTTTTCAAAATTTGAAAAGATATACTTACATGCATTAGCTGCTGAATTAATTACATCAACCAAGTTCATGAATCATGATCAATGTCACACGTCAATGCCTGTAAGAATAGGAATATCTCTGCACCTAAATTGCAGAAAATTTTGTCGTGAAGCGATTTTTTTTTTTTTTTAATTTGTTGATATAAGTACTACGTGTTCGTCTATCTTTTAAGCTTGGAGAATACATGGATAAATAATAAATAGGAGATTTTTAAGGCGCCTAATCTCTGCAAGCAGAGCTCGAAGGGCAGAAGTAAAGGGATAAATTTACTGAATGGTAAGGTGAAAAGTGGATATTTTGGAGACTAGTTCTTTGGAGAAGGTAGACTGCTCAATCCCCTTGGAAAGCTATCATACATAAAAATGAAAGAAGACAAGTCTGATATTGCATTGTATATTATTGCACTATGGAACCTTGGATTTTATATATATATATATATATATATATATATATATATATATATATATATATATATATATATATATATATATATATATATATATATATATATATATATACATTACAATAAACAGTTACAGTACAGTATTTCTGGCCAAGGCGTTTCTCTCAGGCTTTGCTGAGCCGGCCCAATCCATCATACTAATTATTTCGCATGTGCAGTCATGTGACCAAAATGGTAATCATAGCATTTGCTATTGTTTACGGGTTATTCCATTTTTTTCCGTATGAGTATTTTTTTAACCAGAAGCTTTCACGTGTTTGTCGGGATGATTTGTATGAAATATATATATATATATATATATATATATATATATATATATATATATATATATATATATATATATATATATATATATATATATATATATATATATTAAGTATATATATATATATATATAGTTTTGGTAGTACTGGAACTCTTTCTTGGTTGTAACTCGGAGTTTCACGCATTGTGCGATCATCAGACAACTACAACGAGGTGTATATATATATATATATATATATATATATATATATATATATATATATATATATATATATATATATATATATATATATATATATATATATATATATATATATATATATATATATATTACCGGTATGACGTACATGTATCCGGTGAGGAGAAAAGGTCAGTCATATTATGCGTAATAAACTATACACCACGCACAAAGTAAGTTGCACGTGTTCGAAAAGATCGTTCTACACAAAAGCAACAAAGAGCACTAATGTCATTGGTGCTAGAAATGCGAGTCAAAACATTCAGACGAGCCAAAGCCCCTCCCCCTCCCTTTTTTTCATGTGGCTCGTGGTAGTATATTTTTCTCCAATATATTCTTTCATTCAACCGGAAAATACCCCTAACAAGTTTTGTCGCTTCTCGTTTATTTTCAATAAGTAGTGACAAAGCCACGTAGTGCTAAAGCTCGTATGAAAATATGGTGCAATAATATAAATGTATTCTTGCAAACTCTGGTTACGTCATGTGCTCACAATTCAATTCATTGTCAGCAGTCGTGCTAATTATTGTATTTAATATCTACAAGAGGCTTCAAGCATTTTGAATTTTTTGATCAATTAGTGCATGTAAGTTCAAACGAAAAGTGTTGGTAGTAAGTAATAAAAAAAGCTACACGTCTCTGTAAAGTAAAATTATCAGTTTTAGGAAGTCTTTAATTAAAAACCCAGCAGAGGAACATTAAATGTAGGGCAGGTACACGAATGACATTGCTGTATTAAATGTGTTCAATGTTGACAATTTATGTTGTCATTGCTTTCGTGGCGCCATTCAGTTTTATCACCATGCATCAAATCATCTCTTTGCTCGTTGTCACTAATTTATCTTGTATAAGTCTTGTCTTAATGTCTAGGAAAAATTAAATATAGTTAATAATACGATAGTTTAATCTTTAAATGCAGCATGTATGTATGTATGCATATATGTATGTATGTATGTATGTATGTATGTATGTATGTATGTATGTATGTATGTATGTACGTACGTACGTACTACGTGTGTGTGTGTGTGTGTGTGTGTGTTTGTGTGTGTGTTTGTGTGTGTGTATGTATGTATGTATGTATGTATGTATGTGTGTATGTATGTATGTATGTATGTATGTATGTATGTATGTATGTATGTATGTATGTATGTAATATAAATGTATTCTTGCAAACTCTGGTTACATGTGCTCACAATTCAATTCATTGTCAGCCGCCGTGCTAATTATTGTATTTAATATCTACAAGAGGCTTCAAGCATTTTGAAATTTTGATCAATTAGTGCATGTAAGTTCAAACGAAAAGTGTAATTAACCGACGATTAATCGCCGTTTATAAGTTCCATATGCATTTCTATGTATGTATGTTTGTTTGTATGTATGTATGTATGTATGTATGTATGTATGTATGTATGTATGTATGTATGTATGTATGTATGTATGTATGTATGTATGTATGTATGTATGTATGTATGCATTCTTGCATGGATGGATTGATGGATGTTCGTATGTACGTAGTGTGCCTATCTGTCCCTGTCTCCCACACTGTTTTCCGATCTGGTGGATTGTATCCCTCCAATTCATAGTCTCCTCAATATGTATACCTATCCGTATACCTACACCCTTCATATTTCTATTTCTCCCTCTACCAGGCAGTTTATTATCAACAATGTGTATATAATTTGTTCCTTGTTCATCTAATAACTGACTGTTCTTTCTTTTTTAATGTAAAAGTTGCTGTGCTTAAAGCAAGTTTTTTGAAGATATAAACTGCCACACGTGTTTAAGTTTGCGTTTCATTATACTCACTCGTTGAAAGCATCGATGATGTGTAAAAATGTCACTAACTAATGTTCGATGTATGACACAAAGACAAAATACATATTGTATAAAGCAACAACACAGCCATCAACGCCGTCAGTATAACTGGCTTCTCCCAATATACCTCACCTTTTCTGAACTCAATATCTGGTACATTAAAGCACTAGTGAGTCCTTTTGAGGACTAGCTACATGTAGGTCCCTATCGCATAGCAATGTCACCATGGTATTCTATATTCATCGGTGTATAAAGAGCATCTGAGCCTGCTAATAACACGTAGAGCGTTAATGTTAATTTAAGAGTTTCAGATCTGATTCAAAATCCAGCTCTAGGTACGAGGCATTTACAATGTGTCTGTCTCCGGAGTTCAATCAATTCATTAAAATCGTCAACCATGACAATATCTGGTCATAAAAACTCCACTTGTCAAAAATACTGACGTAATTTTTATCACCTTGTAATTAAGCGAAAATTGCCCACAATTAGCTATAAGCGAGTTCAATCAGCGTGAGTCGAATATTTTGCTTTATTCTCGTGAAGAAATGTGAATTGCACATGTCAGATCATGCATAAATGTCTCTCTAACCGTCGAACCTGATTCGATCGTTTGTTTGACGTTGGCATGATGTCTCCCAAAGGTAAACTTTTCCGTTTTTACCAACATTTAATGGGTCGTTGTCCGGTGACGTCATTGCTGACAACCCTCTAGGGGAGTGAGATGACGCTATCCTTTGCCAACACAAGATATAAACTGTACAATAAGAGCTAGTTAACTTGAAATAGAAAGCCCCCCTAACTCGATACAGACATTGCTACATGTCGTCTGAGGCGATAAAAATCTTAAAAACATTGCTACATTTTGTCTTCTGATTCGACAAAAATCTTACAAACATTGCTACATTTTGTCTAGACTGTCGACAGTCGCTCGCGCCTTTTTCCTTCGTTTTATCTAAACTCCGATCCGGCGCAACACTAGTCTAATCGCAAACTGATATCGAAGGCCGAAGGCCCGAGCTCGGGCCTTCGGCCCTCAACCACTCGGGCCTTCGGCCCTCGATATCGATTATACTAGTGACAGTGTTGCGCCGGATCGGAGTTTAGATAAAACGTACGAAAAAAAGGCGCGAGCGACTGTCGACAGTCTACATTTTGTCCTCTGACTCGACAGAAATCTTACAAACATCGCTACATTTTATCGTCTGACGCGACAATAATCTTACAAATATTGTCACATTTGTCGCCTGACGCGACACAAAATTTACCGACAATTGCTACAATGTCTCTGTGTCATTGTGAGTGATCTGCACTGTTCTTTAAATGATTACTTGGATGTTTTGTCGAGTCAGGCGATATATAATAAATGAATAGTTGGACTATCTTTGAGCAAGACGGTGGCATTCTGTGTCAGATTAATCAACTTGTAATGAGGTCATGACCCCTTCTCTAGAATTGTGGGGTAGTTTCTCTGTAAATTACAGTGATACAATCTTTCTATTACAAATTATAAAGTGTACCCAAGTGATAACGACGTCACGGTGGATCATACTTTATCATTGAAGGTAATTCTTGTTTCAATGAAAGGGTTTCTTGGATGATATTTAACTATATGGGAGAATATACGTTGTTGGTTTGTTGTTGTTGTTGTGGCGGTGGTGGTGGTGGTGGTGGTGGTGGTGGTGTTGGTGGTGGTGGTGGTTGTCGTTGTTGTTGTTGTTGTTGTTGTGGTGGTGGTGGTGGTGGTGGTGGTGGTGGTGGTGGTGGTGGTGGTTGTATCGAATTAATGGCGAAACGTCTCTCGATCATTTTTTTACATCATTTAAACTCATTGGTTTAGTCTTTCCAGTTCTAACTACATTTCTGTAATAAAAACGATAAACAATTCGCCAATAGCACAATTTAAATGCTTGGAAGTACAATCGCTGAGGGCGTATGTTATGAAATATCAAAACTACGCTTGCTCATTCTCTCTCAAGAATAACGTAGTGTTCAATCTCTTTCTACCTGAAGCAAGTGAGGCGGGGGGGGGGTCTAAAAGCAAAGCAGATCAGTTCACTTTTCATTTGTGTACTTATACCATTAGTTCATATAACGTTTCCCTTAGAAAGCATATCCATTCTGATGAGTATCTGCAGTACAGTATTATCACCCAGGTATGTCATTAAAATAAAGACTATTCAATGTCTTGGTTGACACCATAGCTTCCACTCCACATGCTACATACATTAATATAGGTGTGTATGGGAATAATATGAGATAAAATCATGTGCTATTACAGGTACTGAGAATTGTTGTTGTTGTTGATGTTGTTGTTGTTGTTGTTGTTATTGATTATGATGATGATGATGTTGTTGTTGTTGTTGTTGTTGTTGTTGTTGTTGTTTTTTGACGGGTTGGAATTCAAAACACATATATTAAATGTGGCGCTGCTGTAAGACGCATATGAGCGACAAAAGACATGGATAAAACAAAGACATAATTTATAATTATATTGTTCAAAAGTTCGAATGGGTTTATGCTCAGAGGTAGATTTACAAAATGAAAATCATTCTTTTTGTAACCACCTGGAAATAAATATCCGATATTCCTTTTCTTTCAACAAAGTATGTGCTCCCCGTATCAACAGTGTATCGTTCTATCTCGTGAGAGAAGGAGAATAATCACCATCACAGCGTAGTTGTACTCATTCGTTCCTTATATTCATGTCTCACAAAAACACCCGACAATTATGTGTGTTCAAATATTTTAATTACAAATCAGATCAGATTTAAAGGGCCACAAGCTGACTTTCTATGTTTTTGGGTGTGTACACTTTTTTTCTGCATATTAAAGGTACTCAAATTATTGTGAACTCAAGCTTGTATTAGGATATAACTTATAAACGGTGACGTAATACATTATGCGTATCAAAAAGTGTATACAGGAACACCCTACTATGCAATCAACGGTTCTAGCAATGCCTGAACACAAATTGTAATGTCATAGAAAGCATGCATCAACATTAACATTATACTAGAATAGTTTTAAATTAATGAAGTTTTTTTGTAAGTATTTTCGTAAAAAGATTATAAACTCGGCTGGTGACACTTTAAAGAACTTTGACATATTTGAAAGAAAACAATTATTCCAAGATCGGTAGTAAAAATCCATTATTGCAAGATATTGTGTATATTTATGTTATCATGTAGACTGTCGACAGTCGCTCGCGCCTTTTTTGCCCAAAGTTTTATCTAAACTCCGATCCCGCGCAACACTAGTCTAATCGCAAATTGAGGGCCGCTAATTATCAATTTTGAAATTATCTTATGACAGATATAATTAATTTTTAAGTTTGTTTTCTATTTTGAATAATATATCATTACAAAAACATGAGAAATTCCTCTATGAGTTTATTGCAACTTCAAATTGGTAAATTTACTGGCCGCAACATACCATGGATTAGGTTTGCACTTCATGAATACCCACAGCTCTCCGTAAACTAGTAAATGATATTGGTGTTCTAGATGTCCTTCGTTTTCAACGTTTCCATGGTAAACTTCAAAATCTGTTGAAAAAGACATCTATTATACTTTAAAACGATTGAATTTTTCCATTACTAATATTTTGAAGGACGTAGTAATGCCAATTTTACACAAATGTGAAATAATAGTTCTGGGTAGTTTTGTGTATTTATAAATATTTTAAAAATCATCAATGATAAATTAGAATCTGGCATGTGACAATTTAACAAGTTGCCCTTCTAACCAGCAATCTCTCGATTTGTATTACGATTATTTTTTGAAATTGTGAAATACTAAGTATTTGGCTCGTTTGACAGTCCTAAAATAATGTGACCATCTTGTTCAAGTTTATGGTAATGTCGTTGTACAAATCACGAATCAAATAATTCTGTTTATTTTACCTTTTCAATTATAGCTTTGCAGTACTTCATCGTCTCATTACTGGATGGGAAGCTCTCCATCTTTTCCTCTGTTCTCATTTTCCATCACATGTACCTTGCTGCTCGTCTTCGCCGCTTTCTTTCCAAATAGCTCAGGCCTTTTAAATAATCAATGCGTGTACAACATTTAGTAGCGTATCAAAACCAAGAACATCAACAAACGAACTAGACGTAAGATATTTGTATTAAAATTTGCGACAGACATTAACTCTAACTTCAGGATTGTCTGTCAGTCTGTCTTTAAATTGTCTGTCATTTTTTGTTCTTCTCATTTTTCTTCAGAATGAATCTACTTTGCCATCGTTTAATAGTCTTGTTCTTCAAACTTGCAAAAATGATATTTTGCCCCAAGTACAGACGTTTTTTTTAAATATTTTAAATGCATTATTTTTTAATACATATGTTAGCTTTCTCCAACTCACTTCTTTAGTATGAAAATGATAAGGGCAATGACCACTGCAGCTACGACCAGCACTACAAAGACGACAACAACAGCTATCACCCAACCCTCAACACCACCGGCACTATTTTTTGAATTCGATTCCCCTAGCTCCACGAGTACAATGGTGATCCCTGTAGCATTCTGAATCGCTTCAAGACTGGCTTCGATAACAGCAAGAAGGATATCCGGGTCCATATACTCAGCTGAGAATTTAAAATGAAGAAAACGGTTCATTTTTGGAAAAAAAGAGAAATGTTCGACGTTGCGGGCGCTCTTTTAATCGAACACTGCACACATATACACATGTACATAGCGTGTAAAAGAGCGCCAACAGTGACGAATCGTTCAGTCTTTGTAGCATATACATGTAGGCCTACATTGTATATGTTAGGGAGAAAAGAAATCCTCAAAAATCTAAAACCAAAATGTCAACATATTTTGTACAAAATCAGTAAATCTATCATATTGCCTTTTGTGTTATAACAATTATTATTCATTTTCGCGATTGCATGTTTACAGTACGGTTTATAGTATGTATATAATTACAAGGGTCGTCTTGACCTTTTGTAATTTTATCTTTAATACTATTGTTGCCGCTGAAATTAATAGAATTAATTAAACATTGTGTGCGCAGGACGTTCCATGAAGTCAAGCCGACACTCTAATTATATTTTATGTGATCGAATCATCTGTGAGGAGGAGTATAGTAGTAGCACGCGTTCTGTATGTGCATTGTACATGCTGACTATTAGATTGTATGTTATAGGTTATGTATTTGCACACAACTAGTATTTAAATAAAACTTATTTCAGAAGTTTTTTTAAGGAATGCAACAAAATATAATCTGCATCTGAATACAGACCATCCGTGACCTGGCGCCCACAGCTGGCATCGGGCAGCCCTTTTCAGGAATTGGCCGTTGAGGGCGGAGCGACACGACGTATCTTGCAGTCGACATCTTACTGATAAAATAAAGATTGCGGTAATTCCTTATAAACAGTTGAGTGTCCTAAATCTTAAAGTGTAGAAATCTAACCACTAAAGATGAAAATATCAGGTAAAAATTGCTAACGTTAAAAGATTCAGATTTTTTAGGTATGATTTGGTTACTTCGCGTGAGTGGAAAGGACTTTGTGAATATTTGAGCATTTCGCCAAGATTTCATTTACATGCTTTGATCTAATACATACTATCATCGTTCGTTGCCCTGCCGTGTCTCTGGAGCGTCACGTCTCTTCGTTTTCTGTTCGAGCCGGCATTACACAGGTCATTATTTGGTGATGACGTAGCTAACAGCATAGTCCAATATTGGGTGTCGTCATCGTCCAATACAGGAAATCCAGCTGCCGTCAAAATGTTGCTTACACTCATGAAAGACAGAAACGCTTCTCTGTAAATTGAATTTTAAAAAAAAAAAACATTTCAAAATGAATTTATTTCAAAGTATCAAGAAACAAAATCTGGTCCATCACTAACCTAGGTCTTACGAGTAGACGACATTTTGAATAACTGTTCGGCATAAATTTAATTTCCATATAGTTTTTTCATTTCAAAACATTAAATTTTCTGTAATCAAATAAAGGTGATTTCAAAATATTTGAGAATCAAAGAAGTTGGTCATCACTGGCCCAGGTTGTTGATAATAAGCCAAGTCAAAGACATACTAGACAAATGTTTTAACTCGTCGATAAAGCTTTTGGTATTGTCCTTTCAAAGTCTGTCTTCATTTAAATTTCTGGGGATTATACTCTACAATTAGTCATCTTCACAGCTTCGGGATACTTTTCGACGATAGCTGACTGTTCCCATTTCCACCGTCGAGATATACTTTTCAACAATCACTTTTCTAAAGTAGTTTAAAGTTAATGTGGAAGATTCGTTTTTGTTCGACCTACATTGATTTCTCGCCTTTCCCAGGACAACATACTTTGAATTCCTGGTTGCAATAGTCGTTGAAGGCATCAGCCACAGCAGACAGAAGTAATGACTCCATATTTGAATACTATCAAACGAGAGAAATCATTGTGTCATTAAAATTACTTATATTGGTCGTTGGTATCTATGTTATAATATTACATTTTGAATACATATCAACACCAGACCAATGTAACCAAATATCTGGTGAGTGTACCAATCTTTTAAATCTTCACTAGCTTTAACTAAAGTATCTTTTTTTTCGATGAGACAACCAACAAAATTTTATCACTTAAAATTGTTAAAATACCAAAAATTAGACTTTGTACATATCAATTATATATGTAAGAAGTTAAAACCGTGATTCATTGAGGGCGCTGATTTTTGAGTGCGGACCACAAAAAAATTGATTTCATACATTGCACCATGCTGTGTGCAGGCCTGCTGCTGCACAAATACATGTATGTTTATCAATATGTGATTTAAATACTGTTCAGAGTGTGATAATATTATATCTAACAAAGCAAGTTTTTTTTTTAAAAAATGAAAAAGTTCCAGTTACAGCTACTGCCGCTTTCAAGAGACATGGACTAATTGGAGACCTTATTTCAAATTAATATTAGGTACTTGCAAGAAACTCGCATAGTATTATGTTTGTGTCGATTTGTGCTATAAATGATACTGTCGACCCTAAGCCTTCTGTAAGATTCTGATGTCGACAGTAATTCTGGGGGTGCACCAACAATGACGTCATCAAATCAAACATGATTCAGTATGTAACGCTAAACATCACTGATACTACAGAGTTACTGGTGATGAATAAACATGTTTCAGGAGCGATTACAATCTCTCTCACAAAACAATAAGACAGACCAATATGTCCTCATGCATAGCCCCATTAACTGCACAGATATGTATTAACAACTGCACACGTATCTATGTTCCATTTTTCAAATCCAATAAATCTCCTTAATAAGCATCATTACAACACACAACGACGGCGTTTTTTTATCTTATGCAGCACAGAATATTTCACTCAGTTACGGCATTAGCGAACTAATGTAAAGGATACAACTTTGGCCTTCAATTCATGTATAGTCGCTACTAGTATAGCGCCCCCATGGTCTAGTTTTAAGTAATAAGTCAAAACAAATAAATGATAAAATAGATGATATTTACCCCATTGATGTCACCAAAAATCTTTATTTTCACGCCATGCGCAGTCTCTCGCTTATCGTCTACAACAGAGAAGTCGAGAAAATAGAGATTAACAACTCTTAAACTCTTGTGTTTACTTAAACAATCAAACAGACAGATAGACAAAACCCCCATATACATACATACATACATACATACATACATGCATGCATGCATGCATGCATGCATGCATGCATACATACATACATACATACATACATACATACATACATACATACATACATACATACATACATACATACATACATACATACATACATACATACATACATACATACATACATACATACATACATACATACATACATACAAACAAACAAACAAACAAACAAACAAACAAACAAAACTAATTATTGGACAACTTACGTTGGCATAACTCTCCTTCGTATCCAGATACACATTCACAATCACAGGATGTAGATACAAGTGTTCCACCATTTTCACATTGTAAGACATCTTCACATCCACCATTCTGGTTATTGTCAGGCTCTGTTATAGTCAAACGAAACAGCAAATTAATACTTTTGGTGTTATACGACTCGTCGTGAATAGTATGGGAAGTATATAGAACTATGCAGTCTGATAAAGGTTTGTGTAAGTGTTGCAACAAAGGGGGCAGCGAGCATATTATTGATTGCTTGATTGATTGATTGCTTGCTTGTTTGATTGATTGATTGATTTATTGATTGATTTATTGATTGATTGATTGTTTGATTGATTGATTGATTGATTGATTGATTAATCAAAATCACAAAAAATAATACCACAAAAATCAATCATTCAATCGATCAATCAAATAATCAATCAGTAAATAAATCGATCATTTATCGATTGAACAATCAATCGATCATATGCTCGCTGCACCCTGTGGTCGCAATCGGCTTTTGTCATCTATTTCTGTTTGAATTGTACTTTGTGTATCAAATAATTATATTTTACTACCATGAGCTACTCACAGGATCCCGGAACTCAACAGAAGTGTTTATTGATTGGTGAAGAGATTTACAATTAACATTCATTACCTTGTCCATTGTTGGTGACGTCAGTACTACCACTTGTCGGTGTGGTTGGGTCCTCTAAAAACAACAAAATATCATCATGTTTAACTTTCACGACTAAAACTGTAGTTTATTCTGAGAACTCGTTTTAATCTGGGACCAATATATATATATATATATATATATATATATATATATATCTGTATCTTGCGTTTAGCCCAGACTTTCTCAAGTAGTAGTGCTTTATGTTTTGTAATTAGATCAAGTGACGTCATTTAACATCACTATGTCAAGTGAATGTCATGGCTATTAATGATACAGTGGCACCATTCACACATTCCAAAATTATACATTACAGTGTATTTTTTTTCCATTTTCGTCCATGAAATTCGCATTGATTTGAGATTGTATTCACATATACATTTAGTACATGTTCCCTATCATAAAGCATGCTTTCCTGTGAACAAATTTGTTGACCTTTTGTTTAAATCCATTATTTACTTCCTAACTCCATCACAATATCTATAATTAGATAGGTTTTTTTTCTCCCGAGTAAAGAATATCAAAATGGTTAAAATTCTTACCACACGATAGACCATGGTCAGCACAGTTTACTGTGAAGAGAGGTAGAAAAGCAAATAGTTCGTATTATATGCTCGCTGCACCCTGTGGTCGCAATTGGCTTTTGTCTTCTATTTCTGTTTGAATTGTACTTTGTGTATCAAATAATTATATTTTACTACCATGAGCTACTCGCAGGATCCCGGAACTCGACAGCAGTGTTTATTGATTGGTGAAGAGATACATTCATTACGTTGTCCAATATGATTGTGTAAATAAAGGGGCCTAGTAGAACACCCCATCTGTCTTTGGACTATTAGGCAAGGCCTTATGTTACCTGTTTGGTGATCTGAGGTAAGGATTATGACCTTGTTGACATGTTGGAGAGTTCTGTCAACTAATGAATGTAAGCTGTGACAGTGGACTGAGCTCAGTGACGGTAATACCACAGGGTCCAGGAGGAATACATAATTTGTTTTCATGATTATCTTGATTTCTAATATCATTTTCGTATTTTCTTTTGATATATCTAATTTAAATATTACCATCATAACTATCATTTCCTCTGACTGTCTTTTCCTATTTCACATCGTTATCACTGTCTTATCAGGGTCTATCAACTTTGCATTTATATTAGTGCATAGCTAATCCTAGAACAAACTCACAGGCTATTTTGCCCAATTTAACACAATACCCAGTGAGTGTAAACATCTACCAATCTCACTAACAATAATCTCAGACAGTCTTGCTGCTAAAACCTCGGGCTATTCTGCTCACTGTGAAGGCAACCAAAGGTCGCTCGAGCGTTCACCCTCCATTACACATTTCAGAAGAAAGCCTGAGGTCTAGCTGCTACACTAAGTGGTAATAGGTGAAGTGACAGTCTGGGCTGTCACAATAGCATTCGGGGGTGTACAGTCCACTAATGGTCTGAGGTGTAATCAAACACGTTCCCCCTCTATGGCAATGTTACATTTGTTCAGTTGTTTATCAAACTTACCGCACATATTATTGTAGCAGTCTGGAGTCGATGTGTCACATTGTGTGCATACTTGCCCCTGTTGGTAAGGTTTAACGCCCATCATGTTACCCCTGGCAACACCATGACATGTAGACGAAACATATGAAAGTAGATATACATGTACATGTATGTGTTAATGTTCAACATCAAATTTGACAAAACTCGTTACAAAGGCAAGGACCTCGGTCTTATTGCGATGACGTTTAACACAAAGGGCGTGTCACATTATAAACCGAACGAACGTATGAATGATCTCATTCGCATTTACCTTATGCTTCTACAGCGCATTACAGTTTCAGAATGTAGTATCAAATGAAGCCAGATTCGTATATTGTTCACTGTTTGACACAACAATGCTGAAAACAATAAGACACTACACTTGCTACACTTTTGTATGACAATATTGTATGAATACAATATGTTGCAACATTTTGTCTAATGAAATAATTACGTGTCACCATGCAAAGATCAAACGTGGACATCAAGGCATTATCGACCCCCCCCCCCCACACACACACACACACCATGTCTGCGACGGTCTAGCTAGTTACAGTATGATAAATGCTTTCTGTTCATTTAGACAACATGTAGCAAGAAATTGTGATCTTAATGTATAGTATGTGCAGTTGTTTCTCAGTGCATGGTTATAGCAAACAGAGCCAGTGAACGGTAACCTGCAATGCGCTGTATTTGGAACAAACCACGATGTTGCAATAGTAACGTATTCACAATTTGGCATACCATGATACTGAATAGGGGGATGTAGGTGGGAACATGATGATGCAAAATTTAGACAAAGTGTATGGTGTAAGTTTTAATCTCTGGAACTTTGGTAGATATTCAACGTTACTTGAATGCCAAGTGTATAGTCGTGATAATGGTACATGTTACAGAATCACGAGAGATTTCACTTTTTTTACGTACATTGCTATATTTTATCGTCTGGCGCGGATTGAATCCTACCAGCAGCATAGCTTCTTTCCGTCGTATGGCGCGACATACATCATAACCCAGCCAACATTGCTACACTTTCTTTACGCTAAAGGTTAGCTATACCATTATTAGTTGAATATACAGCTCGTACATGAAGGTAAATAAGTCCTAACGTTGGCGCGTTCATTCTGGTATTTTTGAGACAGTCAATTGACCTAAATGTAACAATTGTACTTACAGTTCTTGTCATGCCCACGACAACATGGAAAATTTATCTTATTTTTTTTTGTAGAGCCAGGAGTCTGACCAGACGATAAAATGTAGTATGGCATAACAAAACAAATTGTGTCGTTCCGATTACGCTTAATTTTTAGAATAGGGGTCGGCATTAAAAACTGGTTAGGGGTTGGGTAACCGGAACAAACAATTGTTTTTGCAGGCCTAATGTTGGTAAGATTTTTGTCAAGCCAGACGATGTTTTGTTTCAGGTTTCGTGATTTTCGTTGTAAGTTTAAGAATCACAGCGATTGCGCCAAAAAATCCGACTTTTCAACTTTAGATTGTGCAGTATGAGAAATCCTTTGATATTTTTACAGTACGGTCTAGAGTGAGCCTGACAGGTAAGATTTTTGGCTTACTCACCCTGGACCATAATTGCATGTAACAAGGAAGGCATCTGTCATGCTGACACCGGTGACTGTTGGGCAGTGGGCAACACCACAACCAACTGTATACGATGATGACCATACAACCTGTAATCAAAATAAGTAGAAAAAATAACTGTAAGGTATCCTTCTGTTATTAGAAGGTGAGGGCAGGGGAAATTAGTGGGGGTGTCATAACTTTTACAAATCGGTTCTCAACGGAGGGCCTTATTGTAGAAAATGTAATTAAGGGAGGGTTACATCTTAAATTTGACTCATATTATCTAACTTTGCATTATTTCTGATATTTGGCATCCCACCGCTACCACCGTTTCCACGTCACACTTGCACTGTTGCAACGTCCCACCACTGCCACCAGTGTACTTAACATATCAGTCAAATCGCTGCTGACAAGATAGATGGATCCCAAAGGATCGAAGGGGGGTCATGTGGTAAGATAATGGAGATAATGTGGTGGAGTGAACATGTTGACCTAGGCCCCAAATTGTTAAGTAGTTCGCTCATGTAGTTTTTTTTTTAAGTTCTGGTCTTCAGCTCTGCCAGTTAGATTCAAACATGAGAAATAACCAATGCCTTTAAAATGTTTAATGTCGTGGCAACGAGTCCTTGCCATTGATTCTGGGACGCTTGTCCCTTTTCACGTCTGACAACATTTTAACTCATGCTTTTGAAGTGCTTAGACAGTCTGAGGTGGAGGGGGTCATGTCTTAGAGAAAGGAAATTGAGGGAGGGTCCCTATTTATGAAATCAGAATCAAGGAAGTATAGCATATTATGTAACAGACCGGACTTGATTTCCCTAGCTCTTCTCCCCATGTAAATTGCTGGAATGATGTCACCTTATGATGGTACTGGGGTATGAGTGAGAATCATCTAACGATATTGCATAACATCTTTTTAATCATAATCGCGTACGACTGGGTCCTTTTGTTGATTCCCCACTGGCAATTACAGTTGTGGACGGACAAGTGGATGGATCGCCTTTGATAACTCGTTCGACTAAATTGATTGCATAGATAGATTTCAAAACAACAAGACACCACTTCCTTTTAAAAGTAGTTTGAAAGCCAAAGTGGTCCTCAGTCAGCTCTGTTATAGTGAATAATTAGTCTTATGTAGTCATTGAAAGTACATCATAAAAGTGGGAAAAGGACATCTTGTCAAGTCACAGCTATACTACGTTAAATTGCTTCTAATTAATATCATGATATTTCTAGATGAAAGGACCCAGTTGAGATTAAGTGTAAAACGATAACACTCAATCACGCGAGATTTCGCAGACACGTGAGATTTCAGTCTTTTTATTCACAAATCGATAAAATAAAACCTCCAGCACAAATAAATCAATCAATTACAATCACGTCTTTACAAGTCCTGCCTGCACCAGCCTGACTACTGATTACTTTACCTGTGTATAATGACCACAAACGGCTCCGCATGCGCCGGTATCATATGTATAGTCGTTGACCTCGTTGAACCATGACGTCACGACGGCATTTACGTCGAGCACGTGATCGGCCGCGTAAGGTCCAGCGATGAACAGGTTTTGACCGACGGAGCTGAATGGTGATGTGTTTTCTGGATTGCCGTGTGCGAACTCACATCCCTCCGACCATGTCTGGGCCATAGATTCTAGACTGTTGTCCCAAGACTGGAATAATTAGAATGACAAAATTAATCAGTTCTTATAAATAAATTAAATGTGTCATTTGGCAACACAATGGAAGGAAAAACATTCGGCGTTATCACAATCATTTGCTTCACTTCTGTTGCGCCAGGGAGAAGAATGAAAGTTCAGTAACCGATTTAAAAGAATTGGCAAAACATTCTGTGTCCATTAGGGAGCTATATGTTGCCCCAAAATGGTTAAAATCTCAGACCCATGCATTTTGAGTGCACCAAAATAATGTTCAAAAAGTGACATTTTTCTGAAACCTACTTTTTTGTGGGCTGAACAGATCTAGATGGTACACAAATGAGATCATAACTTCCTAGTCTTGCACAAACCGCTATTTGATAACAATGGAGATAAATTAAATTTCTCAGCTGAAAACAAGCCAGAAATGAAGAGAGTGGGAGAAACGCGCCGAGTCATACACGCACATATGTTGTACGCAGACCACAGACAAGAAGGGAAGATTTTCTACATGTCTGTGCGCAGATGGACACGCATCTGGCTAGACGTAGTCATCATAGCATTTACACAAGTGAAACAAGCGGGAAAATATTTTAAACGAAGTGCATGTAGGAACATACGTTTTAGCAAAATCGTGCTCTGGTTACATCCCATTCAAATCCAACCTCAAACCACTAAGAATTCTTTTAGTGGTCTGAGCTCTAACCTTAACCCCCCCCCTCCCCGCACTCCCCACCACCGCGTAAGACGACCGTCTATGACCTAATGGATGAGATAATTCTATCCCTAAAACGTCATTGTCCGGTTATGTCCCCTTGTGAATACAGAAAATCCAAAATAATGATAAGCCCTTTGAAATGAGATAATGACTCTGATCATTCATTCATTCATTCATTCATTCATTCGTTCGTTCGTTCTGTCGTTCATTTCTCAGTTCGTCCGTCCGTTCAATCATTTATTCATTTATTTATTCATTTATTCATTTATTCATGCATGCATTCATTCATTCATTCATTCATTCATTCATCCAATCATTCATTCATTCAATCATTCATTCATTCATTCATTCATTCATTCACCCCGCCGCCGACGCCGAAATAACATTATAACACGGAGGTTTTGATACAGTAACGATGTCTTTAAATAACAAATACTATAATAAGGTACGCCTAGAATAATACGTTAGGAGAAAGGAGAATTGGTATAAACTATCTTGGTGGCCTCAGAAGCGTGAGATTTCAAGATTCAAAATAATAAAGGTGTCACTGGCACTAGTACTGATAACACTTAACTATAAAATGTTTCTTCTACGTACCTTTAGTTGCAGTTATTCATACATTGTCCGAAGCTAACTTGGGTTTTCAGCGAGGTGTACAAAAGGGGTGTTATCAAGCCCTGGTTAGTCCAAAGCAAATATTTATCCAGAAGTTTTCTTTACTTACACACGGAGATAGTATCGTTATCTCCATGGTAACACCTGTGTTATTCTCTGGGTGTAACTGTTTCCATTTATTCACAGACAAGTAAGTTTTTATCTGCAATCAATGTCTATACTTTTGTGAACATACAATGGTCGACGCTGTATAAATGGCAATTAGTATCACGGCTTTGTTCAACAACTCAAAAAAAAAACAACGTTACAAATGTTCCCCTTTCAAGAACCATGACACGAAGTCGCTGTAACACTATAAAGTTATATATACTCTGTAATGAGACACGTCGTCGCAAACAGTTCAATTGAACCATATATTGGTAATTGCATTTTTTCACAAAATTATTCGAACTCGCGTTGTTGCTTTTGTTGTTGCTGCTGCTTCTGTTGTTGATGATGTTGTTGTTGTTGTTGTTGTTGTTGTTGTTGTTGTTGTTGTTGTTGTTATCATTGACAATTTAACTAATTTACATTATATTCACAACGTTCATAAAGAATGTCTCAAAATCGAAGAATTACAATGTTAAAAATACCAGTGCATTATATAGTATATACATCTCTGATTATGAGTAAGGAGGGCGCAATTCAGCTCATGAGTAATACCACTCAAACATTCAAAATAAAGTTACCTTTCCCGAGGAAAGACTTACCATGTGAAAAAAGTACTTGGCTTAAACCCCCTCTAATCTTTCTTACTGACAGCTGAGAGAATTGAAATACTTGTTTGATGCAATTGAAGTCCTTTGAAAAGAAAAGCTGCCTTCCTCGAAGGAAAACCTACTATTTGAAAAGACAAACAATTATATTCGATCGGCTTAAGGTTAAACCCTTCTAATCTTTCCATCGTCTGGGTTTTGACATTTAACCTCTGATGAGGCACACGTCACTTACAATGATTAATTTATTAATCTATACCCAAATTTCGATTTAAAAAATAAAATTCATTTATAAAGATTTGTTGATATAAGGAACGGCACTGAAAGATGAGTCAATCCAAATATTATTATTATTATTATGTCCGATTTGGAATTTTTTAAAATACCACATTTTGTCGTGGCATGTCACTGTAATACCATGTTGGAGTTTTCCATGAAGTACATTTGATAGTGAACATGTTCCATTCCTTCAAGACTTTTGAGTGAAACGATATTTATTTATTTATTTATTTATTTATTTGGGGGGGGGGGGTTTATAGCGCGTTCTCATACATATTAGTCGATAACCAAGTAGATTATGAAAAGCCATTACGTCAGCGAAAATGATGACATTCTATTTAACATAGCAGCCTGAGGACAGAAAATAAAATGTCCAAACCTACCAACGAATTGTGGTGTAAAGGTTGTACTTCATCATTAGTATAGTGCATATGCATTTCTGCACTTCAAAGTTTTGGCCCTTTGCTACAAGTGAAGTTGACGGTAGGGACAGGTGTCTGTAAATGAGACTGTATTGAAGTACCGAAACCAAGGTGACGATAATTGTTCGAGGCTGAGTCAAGCAGAACCTCAGGTACAGATTAGTCTTTATTTTACGGGTCAATCTGGTTACCCTAACGAATCGCGTAAATAAACAATTTGCAATTCATACATAAGAAGTCTGTCGACCATTGACTTGGGATTGGCGATAATCAAGCTGGCAAACTATTAAAAATCAATCAAACTTCAAGTTACTCAACACAGTTTGGTGTTCGCAAAGATGTTTCGGTTGTCAATAATTCAACGATAACTTCATTATCCTATGCTATGATTGAGATTCGTGTCTGGGCAATTTTAAAGTGTGATGGTGTAGAACAGTTACTGTACAACATGGTTTAGAGTCTATAGCAATGGAATTCAAGTGTTGCACGTGACTGGAATAATTATCAAACCAGTTACATAAAGCACACTATTCTTTGAGCTTGTTTATTTTATTAAGGCGTTCATATGTGTACGTGTGTTTGTTTGTTTGTTTGTTTGTTTGTTTGTTTGTTTTGTGGTTATTTGATTACTTGTTTGTTTGTTTGTTTGCGTAATTGTTTGTTTGGTTACTAGTATCAAAACCATCCATGCGCTCGTATACAAATGCACACATACATACATACATACATACATACATACATACATACATACATACATACATACATACATACATACATACGCATAGCGATACGCAGACAGACAGACAGGCAGACAGAAGATAGATAGATAGATAGATAGATAGACAGACAGACATAGACAGGCAGGCAGGCAGACAGACAGTACGCACATATACTTGCTTAATTAATCGATAGAATTCTCAACACATAATTCGATTGGATCATAATTAATGTATCCTTTGAAGAAAATAAAAACTACATGAAATAGCATAAAACTATATCTTATCATCCCATCATATTTTGCCACACCACCACACAGAAATATACTTTTAACGAAATTTATCTAAATAATAGAATGCGAAACAAGTAGAACTTACATAGTATACATCTATTAGAAAAATTGATTATGAAGTGAACTCTGAATGTATTTACCATGAATTGAATATCTGCACCTGTTGGATTCACGTTACCACGATACTCGTTGTGTTTATCCACTAACGCTGTCCGCTGATCTGCTGTAAACCCCGCTGCTCTTTTGGGACGTGAAAATATCTCCCCTTCACCCGCAGACCGTCCTGACATGTGAAACAACTTGTTTGATGTCAAGATTTGCGCATGTTGTCGTGGATTACATATGACAAACGGTATGACGATAAGCAGTGATAATATTTTCATCTTTCTGTAAACTTTGCTTGGTGTATGGTATCGATTGGGGCAGTTAGTGTCAACAGGACGGCTATACGGCAAACGATTAACTGCGATAGCAGGTCGAAAATGACGCCTGTCAAATACGCATGAAATTTAAAAGTTTCTGTCACCCTTTTCGGTTTGGGTTATTCCATTTGAGTATCTGGGAGGGGAGATTATAAAACGAATTGACGTAAGACTTCGCAATTACACAATTCATATGATAACAATGTGTATATTAGCTTTAACCACACGCGCACACCCCTAATTTGACATATTACAGCCAAATATTTTGTGATCCAAGCTGAATATCCACTGAATATGCAAAGCTCTGTATTATACCCAATCGTCAGACAAACGAGGAGATGGCCCCTCCCCTCCAAGGATCTGGGTAACCAAGACTGACTATGTATGGTTACAAACGACCTGACAGTTCGATTCATATGTGTCAATGCAGTGATACTAACTTTCTCAGTAAACACCTTGCATGGTCGTTCGCAAGTGCCCAATTGCATATGTTAAATAAATTCTTTTCGTCATAAAACGTTCAAGCTATGTTACCTTCTTACTTGTATGCACTGACATATGGAAATTCCCAAGTTTTAGGACTTTTTTTAAAATACACCCGAATACAACCGAGAGAGAGAGAGAGAGAGAGAGAGAGAGAGAGAGAGAGAGAGAGAGAGAGAGAGAGAGAGAGAGAGAGACAGACAGACAGACAGACAGACAGACAGACAGACAGACAGACAGACAGACAGACAGACAGACAGACAGACAGACAGACAGACAGACAGACAGACAGACAGACAGACAGACAGACAGACAGACAGAACAGTAAGTTAACGCGGACTGCGCTGCAACACATTTAACTGGTCGAGAACAGAACCATATCTATATATAAATGTACAACTCACAAGAATTTATCACATCCATAAATTCAGACAAAAAGCTAACAAAACCACAGACAGTTCGTTCAAAGGACGTCAGGACGAACTAAAAGACACACCCTCACAGAGACTGTGACAGACATGCAGATAGAAAAAAACAGAATGAAACAGACATGCTTGTTCATTTCAACCTCAGACGTACTAAAAGAACTGAGGTTCAACCACTCAAAAAGAAACGTAGGATACTATTAGGTGGTACATATATTGTTGGAAGGGAAAATGGAAAACACGAAATCATCTTCGCTGCCCTTTGTGATACCAAAGCTGTCCTGATTCACTGATGTACACGAACAAAGTGGTGCATTTGTTGTGTTCGATTTCTTCTGTAGGGGGCGTTTTTTTCATAACAATATACACATGTATGCTTGAATACATCTCTTGTATAAATAGAATACGTACATTTGAAGTACATGGACCAAATAATTGCATGATAATTATCCCGATACAACAATGACACTGCATGGTGAAAAAAATCCGACAGTATCTCAATTGTTCAGCTCCTGTTTATTTCTCCTGGCATATGTAAAAAGTAAACACGTATGGCTTCAGTCGGTAAAATTTCTGAAATCGTGTCAATTGTCACACACAAAAGAAGACCTAATTGCGAGAATTGCACGAATCATTAAACGCAATATAGGCCCTGAATCAAGTTGTTTGCAACGGTCGTCTGAATAGTGATTATCACAGCGTATATATAGTTGTAAAGAGCAAGGTATGTTGATGAACGTTTGTTTTCAGTTGTTCTCATTCTGTGTATGATACAATGTATATTTAATTGAGATCTAAGATCGAGTTTGTTTTTTTGTCGTCATGACAACAATAATTTTTTTGTTATTTCTCTAAAGGGTGAATCATCAGCGCAGTAAAGAAATCGTTTGTAAGCATTTACAAATTAAATGAAGATGATGTCTTCGTTTTGAACACACATACATACAGACAGACATGCGCACACAAATACGTACGTACGTACGTACATACATACATACATACATACATACATACATACATACATACATACGTACATACGTACGTACGTACATACGCACGCACGTACGTACGTGCGTGCAGACAGACAGACAGACAGACAGACAGACAGACAGACAGACAGACAGACAGACAGACAGACAGACAAAGAGAGTGCAATGCTCATGATCTTCAAGGGTACTGGTCCGTATACGCAGACCACGGTGGGCTGGGGTATATTCAGCGAGCCTCGATCTTCAACTCTACAAGGTACCAGAACGAATATGCCCCCATACATATCATACTTAACCTCGTTTAACTATGAGGTCAAATGCACTGTGCGTCTTTGAATAAAAAGGTATGTACACGCGTCTTTGACTACAAACTACAACATTATACAAACCATCACCATGGAGAACGAGACGCCTGCACGGCATCACATATGGTTTTATGCCGGTTAGATAGTGACTCAGTGTTGATAAAGAGATTGACGTTATAACGGAGGGAGACCACTATGTGGTCTGCGCATTAAGGAAACTATGTGGTCTGAGCATTAAGGAAACTATAAATGTGTACACTTGTTTGGTTAATGGGTTACTTTCACCGGGCAAGTCTCTTCGTATTGTTAGTCATAAGAAAGTTTCAAATTCTATGACACGCATCAGTGATTTTCAAAACCAAGGTACCTACTGAATGTACTAGACATTGTATGCAAGAGTGAACCAGATTCATTCATTCATTCACCCATTCATGTCGAAATCACGTGTGCTTTTTGAAATCAATGTATGTATCGAAAAATACGGAATCCACTGTTTCAAGTAATTTTTTGTCAACATTGACTTTTACATTATTACTAGTATTTCTATTCCACTTTTTTGATGTGACTAATTCTAATAAAACACGTCGACAACTGGCGAAAAGGGTAGGAGCGATCTAAAAATGAAAACACCATACCGTAAAAAAAACAGGTCAGGCAAAAAATAATTTGTTGTTTTTAAGCAGTTATAAAAGAGAAATGGTAATGGGGGAAAGCAAAGAAAGAAAAAGGTGTTATTTATAAAAGTGCGAAAAGGGGTTCAACGGTGATGGAGATAGAACAGCAAGCTTTTGGGTGAACACGCACACCTATTTCTATCCCCTGCACAAAAAAAGGTTGAATTGAAAAGACGGCCCGAGGACTTCTTTACGTACCTGTCAAGTTTAAGACAAAAAACTAGGCCCTTTAACATCTACGTAATCTGAAGTCCTCTGATGTATGTGACATATAACACGTACTCCCGACACGTGTTGTTGACCTTTTCCCCGGGCCCCTTATGTTCCTTACGCTCGAGAAATTAAAACGTTTGTCAACACACGGCTATTTTATGAAATCGGTATGTTTTCGACCTAAATCAGACGATCTACACTGAACAACTTTTACTTCACAGAAAGCAAACCGAGAAGTCCTAAGTAACAGAACAACGGAGAATACATGCATGGTATATATTCAAAACTGTTTTATGAGTCAGACGTATGTATTTATTGCCGTGTGACTGATAAGTATAACCATGATACTTCTCCATGGTATAATAGACTCTCTCCTCTCCCAGACTGCATTGTTCTTTTCAGTCGTCGTAAAACTACAGTATAGATGTACGCACACCGCCATGGGGTGTGCCAGTACAGTGGAAAATATCGTGTGATTGAACAGCTACTAGCGAGAAAATGTATATCAAGTTTAATGTAGTCTTTCTCCAAACAATTTTCATTCACGATCAATCAGGGAAATGGAGAAACACAATTACACAACATTTATTTTTATTTAGATATAATTTACCGTAACATTTATCAAAACAAAAGGCATTATATCTTTTCTTCTGCCGAAAAATGTCAATATAACGAGGCACCCGGTGTTGTTGCACGCAGTAGAGTATATCGCCCTCATCGTCTCACCAAGCCGTGGTTACGCCTTGGTGTTCCTTGACTTGTATCCTGGTAGCATGGACTTTTCCCGAAGCCTTAGACGACTCTTTACATCTGGAAAAAAATAAATCTTTTTAATCGTTATCTAATAGATGTACATTAAGACAATATGGGTATATGAGAGTTTATGGTAATTGTTCTTATTGTCTATCAGTTTGAGATTACTCCCGAGTCGTGCTATCGTATCGACGGCTATTAATACAGAATCGAAATATAGTAAATGTGCCTTGCCATCTATCGCTTTATTCGTATACATAAATATTATATACATGCATTCTTTGGAATTGGTACATTTACACTCACTGCTTCCACAGAGTTTCAAAGATATGAGGACCAGTTTCAGTATGAGAGCATTATGGGTATTACTCAGTGAGCTGAGGATTAGATGATATTGGCAGGCATGCTGTGCAGGCGTATCGTCATGGCAACACAGGGGATAGCATGGCCTTTAACCGTCCTTTGACTGTTACAGCCACATACGGTATGATCAGTTATATTTACCGTTTTACGGCAACGACAATCAACATACATAAAATCATTTACACTTACCGTTTTGCGACAACGGAAATTATCACAATGATGATTACAAGAGAAAGCAGGCCAAGAATGGCGAACAGTGCCAGTAATTCTACTCCGAGTCCAAGAAGTCCGACAACAGAAAAGTTCTCCTCTTCCGGATCCTCTCTAACAATAACTTTACCCCTTTCTAGTGTAGGTATGGTGATCCCGGTGATATTCTGTATCTCTGCTAGTCCTTCTTCGATTGCCTCGTACAACACTTCTTGGTCTAGGTACATACCTGGGAAATGATTGGACATTGAATGGTAAATTTATAAGTATCCCTAAATGTAATATTTTGATATGGTTTACAAAAACCTAGAGGTCCAATGAGTTTGAACGCAAGAGATGAATACAATTATGATGGTTATACTGAGTGCAACCGTCGTACAATTTACCACAGGGAACAGGAAGCATAAATGGAAGATTTTGCAAAATTGTTTACTATTTGTACGTTCAATAAACATAAATACATCCATCTAACATTCCCATTTAAGCTACCGTCATGACACATACCTGAACCTATGTCCGGTGTTAGTCTTGCGAGGAATGGGACTGCATTTCTCCGTCGTCTGCTGTTCGTTGAGTCACCACCTTGCTGGCAAAGGTCGTTGTTCTTTGGAGGGCGCACTACTAACATTATCGAATACATGCTATCATCCTCGACGTCAAGTTCTGGGTAACCCGTGGCAACAATGATGTGGGTTTCATTGATAAACGCGTACAGTTGCTCACTGCATGACAGAGAAAAAGTAGTTGTAAGAATTGTCAAATACTCGATAACGAATTCGAACCGCTAGAGTTATGTACAGAAGTGCAAATTATAATGTACGTACTTTTTAGGAGAAAACTTCTTGATCAAGTTATGTTGATCTATAATAAACTACCCCTGTCTCCAAAGTTTGACCAGTCCTACATATCCTCAAACTGTATACCGTCATGCACATGTTAGTCGTTAAAGATGATACAAGATCATCCATCCACCACCACTCCCACCCCGGGCTGCCACCCTCTAATTCCACCCCCAGTTCACTGGCATCCATTCCTCTACCCTTCTCCAATCCATCCCCACGGTACTATACTGTTGACCACCAACTTACCTTACTTTTGACCCTTGACCCGGACAGCACATTTGAAAGTTCGTATTGCAGAATTCATTAAGTACTTGAGACACTGCATTTATAAGAAGGTCTTCAAATAAAGACCACTGTGTATAGAAAATATCATATTAGATTGGAGAAAATAATTACGCCATTAAATCATGATTACAAAGTAACTTGAAATGTGGAGCAGCTTTGATTTTTGTTTGAGTTTGTCATAATATCATAATTGTGGACGAAAATGACAAATCCTAGCGCAATCAAATAATGTGCAAAGCCACTTTTTGAGTGGGAGGAGATTTGTCATTTTCGTCCATGGTAGTTCATTTAGTTGCTGTTGTCTTCATTTGTCAACTTATTGTTGTTGATGTTTTTGTTTTGTCTAATTTGCTTTGTTATTTCAACTTCCACTTTATTCAAATGAAAAAAAATTCATTCACCGACTCTTCAATGTACTGCAGACGGTCTTGTGTCTTGCAACTTAGGTCGTACAGGCTGTCGACTGAATTCTTTTAGAATCTTGGTAAATTCAACGTTCTCAGTCGGAGATTCCGACATTGTACTGCTAGCGGAGACGCACCAAGTAAGAATATGAAATAACACGTGACCTTGGGCAACATGAGTACGCCCTCTGTGTTGCGTGACTACAAATTATAGCTCTGATTTATTTTCCGCATCATTGTGTATCAATACTGGATTCTACAGACGTTCAAGTAATATATCTTTATGAAGCAATATTACATACACCTGTTAAACACTTACTAATAGCATGGCATATCCTTACCTGATCAATATTTCCAACTATTTTCAATAGCACTCCATACTGGGCCTGCTCTTTCTCGTCTGTGTACAATAAAGTGATCGAATTAAGATAATCTATACTCGTACTATGGCGGGAATATTTGAATGACATGAAAGGGAGCAAAGTTGAGATTTATTTCATCTTAGCTACGTTTATTATAGCATTAGTATTAGTATTAAAACACAGATGAGTCATTTTACCCACCTGTCTCTCTAATAAGATAGAGCCATAGAAGAGACCTGTTGTACGTATACACTGGGGCATGGTATGGGAAGAAAACAAAGTTTACTTTAGGCACTTTATATCGTTTGGACCTTTGTCAAGCAATCGTTCTGTTGTAAAACATACTTCAAAAGATTCGTTTTCAACGAAGTAAAAACATATCATTATACTTACGCGTGCACGTATCACCTTGGTATTCGTCAGAGCATGCGCACTCACATGTTGATGTTTCAAAGTTGCCACCGTTTTCACACTGCAGTGTGACCTCACAGCTATCTTCACCTAGTGTATGTAAAAAAAAGTATTTCCAAAATGCGTCAAACTTCAAATGATTGTTTTAGTGTATGCCTTGAAGTTCTTACCCACATACATTTTTTTTGCAGTGCCAAGGAACAAATCCGGTCAATTCAGTATTCATAGCAACGTGAAGGTGAAGTCTTAAGAGTAAAAATTAAAGTTGGCCTTAAAATTTACCACTCACTTTTTTTTATTAGGTCTAGTGATGAATGTTGTTGGACAGACATTTTGTTTTTATTTTTCATAAATATCTCAAGAACTACGCGTCGGGTCAGAAAACGGAAAGAAGTTTGGACAAGGTCAATAAAAGGCCGAGCAGTTATATAAGTATAAATTTAATAACTAAAAAATAAATCAAGGTGAAAAGATATGAAGCTTCCCTGGCGTGTTCATCACTCTTTCCCTAAGGGCTTTGTCTTTATAACTTACCTTGGTCACATTTCACAGAATGTCTGCCAACTGTCCATACTAACAGAATCATGATCACTATTGGCAATACTTTCCATTTTAACTTCCAATGATATAACCCCATGGTATGAATCTCAGAGATCTAGATGTCTCATCTCATGTGCACTACTACATTTTTGTCAATGTGCAATTTGTATTCAATAATCAGCTATGTGGAATATACTCTTCTCTGTCTTTTTTTTCAGAATAACCAATTATTCAATTCATCGTTCTAATCAATTGTTTTTTTCAATCGCGTTCGAACACGTCATATTCGTTCTCCTTCCCAGAGTCCAAAGCGCTAATTATGAGTTCCACATAGATTGCATCGCACTCTGACCATTGGTGGCGCTCTACAATAATTTTAATGTAACGCCTAATAGTAAAGCGCGTCACCAACGTTTGGAGTATGAAATTACTAGCTGAGTAAGAACTGGTTGCATATGTATTTGCTTCTGATGTAACGAAATTCAGGAGAGGTACATCAGACTCTGACTGGCAAGTCACAAAATACAAAGGGAAACATCTAGAAAGTATATTCTAAATATATTACGATGGGGATGGGCGGATGGATGGGAGTGGCGAGGGGTGACCGTCTGCACATTGTATATAATTATGACAATCGTACGTTGAACTCACCTGGAAGTGACGTCACAGTTGACAAATCTACAAATATGGTGGTATGCACAGATGATATCGAGTTAGTTGATACAGCATCAGTTGTTTTCCGTTCAGGAGAAACTGTATTCAAAATACAATATGATCAAGTATAGCCTGGCCATGAAATACTTGAGGATGTATTTGTCTGTAAGTCTGTCTGTCTAGCTGCCTGTCTGTCTGTCTGTCTGTCTGTCTGTCTGTCTGTCTGTCTGTCTGTCTGTCTGTCTGTCTGTCTGTCTGTTATTTGAGTGTATTTATCACTTGCTACACATAGATTGACACGAAGTAAAAATATAATCACCAATACCAGGACAGATATGACCATACGAAAAAGACAACCAGACGTAAATGACAAACGATAAAAATTACAAATATTGAATCAAATGGCTACCAGTGATGAATTCTATGGACAAACAGGTGTAAGACATCCGAGTTTCCAACAAAAAACATCCCTGAACAAAGATTTTTCGATCATGACAAACTCTATAGATGTACCTACTGTTATACATTACAGATCATTACAAATATTGTATAACTATATCATAAAAGGAAACAAAAAAGTTTGATTTGGTTTGAACAACAATCACTAGTTCCCTCTGATGTATACATGAAAAGAGTGCACGATACCATACCCCCTGCAGCTCTAGCTCTATAACACATGGCGTCGGGGTCCCCTAAGCCATTCGGATAACCGGGATATACAAACTCGTACGACAGATTATGAAAAAACGATAAGATGTAACTAACAGTCTGCGCGGTAAGCTCTCACCTGTGTTTGCCTGTGTATTGGCAATGTTTTGAGTTTGATCATCACTTGATGACGTCACTTCAGCTGTCTTAATGGCTGATGGCGATTCAGTGGCTAGATTAAAGGAACAAGCAAACACAATACAAAAGTAATGTGACACACAATAAAAACAGTAGCCTTGATAAAGTGTTATTTTATCTGTATACGATGATTTTTCATATTTGTATAAATCTTATCAATCTCAATATCTCACCTTCCTCAATGTTTTGTCTTGTCACTAAAATGGATGATGAAGAAACTTCTTGTAATTATATGCTAAATTACGCAAATTTCTTCTGCAACATGTCTCATCATTATGCACAGAACACTTCTTCAATCTTTAATAAATGGACAGGTGATTAATTAATAGTCATAAGTGTACTTACCACAACTACTTGTGTTCTTTGTTGTTGTATCTGTGAAAGATAGACGGGTAACAAACACAGGTTAATTAACAGCTGACAATAAACTGATTGGTGTGTCTTTTGGTGTTGTATGTCATTATGATTAAATATTTGTATTTACGAAGTGATTTACCGACTCATTCAACGAAACCAAAATCAGTTTAAATTTCACCCTTATTGAAATGAATATCTAGCAAAGGAAATTTTATAAACATGCACACACACACATGGTGACGTTCACACACGCACACGCACACACGCGCGCGCAAGTACGCACGCACGCGCGTGCACGCACATACATACATACATACACATATACATACATACATACATACATACATACATACATACATACATACATACATACATACATACATACATAAAACAAATACACAAACTAACAAACAAACAAACAAAGCAAACAAACAAACAAACAAACAAACAAACAAACAAACGATACACGTCGTTGCAACTTACTACAAACTCCACATAGCACAGGACAAAACTTAGGTACAAAGTCTGCCAAAGAACACGTGGATGAATCATACCAGCCAGGATTGGCACCGCAGTACTCGTGTGTATTCTCACATGGTACTGAAAAATAGAACAAAATATAGCAATGTCTGTTGTTGCATATATTTGTCATTGGAGTATTTTTAACTTTCACATATTTTATCTGCAAGGTATAAATAATTCTGTAGTGCAAACTCTGACGTTTAGATTGTAACTTTAAAAGATTTAAATATTTGAAATCTTGGCTTTCAAATCAAACTTATGTCATTTATTGTGATATAAAAGTTCACAAAACATATTGAGAATCAAGAGATGCACTTTTAATGATTGTGAAAATATGTCTTATTGTTAGTGACTTATACACTAAGAACTTATCCAATAAAGTTTACAATAAAGTTGTAATATACTCACAGCTACAGTCTGTACCGTACCAGCCGTCTGGACATTTACACGTACAGTCATTCTCTACTGTCCCACAGTTCAAACACGAGGCTTTGCATTCTGGGAAATAGTTGGAAATTATTGAAAATTGTCAATTGTAAGAAGACTATTTGTAAGAAAAAAAAACTTTTCGCATATCAAATAGCTCGGTGAGTAGTGGAGATAACCCGCCACTAGTTGGCGCTGTTGGTATTTTAAATATTGCATTGTGAAGCGCTTCCATTTGCGCTGTGTAAGTTCTTACTTTATCTTATCTAGTCGACATAAGAACACGACAGCAACACAACAAAATTGACGTTTTACTCACCACATGGATTGGAGTGCTCTGAACAAAGTCCTAAAAAGTAAAAAAAAAAAATCAGTTTTTACGTGTCGGGGTTTTTGTCGTGAATATTGAACAATGACTTTCAATCTTTGTGTGACGAAATCATTCTCTGTATCAAAAGAACACGAAAACTACTAAACCTTGGCCCAGGGGACAGAAGGTATGTTCAGTAAGTTTGGAGGAAATCGTTTGTAATACTATGTTGTCTCTTTCGTTACCTCTAACTTGGCATCACGACCCTTGCAAGTTTTTAGTCAATTTTCTGTTAGTCAATACTTAGCTTATCATGTTAAGCTTTTTAGACCGTATGAAATTGATCAAAACTATATCTAAATATAATGTTTATTTCAGGATGTCTTTCTTGAAGACGGTTTTCGACATTTTCGTTGTGTGTTTAATTCTGTGTAAGTTGTACCCGTATTTCCTCTTTGCTACACAGTTCGTCTTCTATGTGCAATAATTCTTTAGCTAATCGCTCACTAGTAGAAATATTACGGTAAGCTTAAAATTAAACGCTCCTTACTACACATATTATGGTAACATTCGCCGATACCGGATGAACATTTCGTGCATGGACTTCCCTGTTGATATGGATATTGGCCGATCCAGTTACCCCTAATAAGTAAACAGAAACATAAACAATAGATGAACACAGATATAATTAGTAAATTATCACTATTACGGGGAATTTCGTTTGTGGTATAATTTAAATGAGAAAAAAAGAAACTGCACTATCGATGGAACTTCCGAGAATTCTACAATACTGGTCAATACCATTATTGACCACAACATTGACTTTCGTCTCTTGGATTTTTTTCTCAATTTTCGATAACTATTTTTTTTTCTTTATTCTAAGGCTACTGAAAATAAATTTGCAATGTGTTTATCAAGTACTTACGACGGTCCATAGTTACAAACGATAAACCATGCTTTTGTTACAGCCGTGTTAAGCATATCTGAACAGTATGTAATGCCGCACCCTAGTCCATACGTCTCTGCCCACACAACCTGAAATAAATAAATAAACCACTTATTAGCAATTTTGATTCGTCCTAGCTTTGAACGAATGTTGTCAATTTTCTTTTTAATGTTGAAATAAGGCTTGTTTTAGTAAAAACTTGGACGAGGTTGATAGTCCAAGCACAGCCATAGGGCCTGAACTTAATTCGTTTTTCTTTATGATATTACTGATAATTTCAATTGTGTGGATATGATCATTATACTATGGATTTGATATTAATTAATTATAAATCGCTGTGTTTATTGTATAATGCACGCACGACAGACAGACAGACAGACAGACAGACAGACAGACAGACAAACAGACAGACAGACTATTGAAATTAAGTTTAACATACCTGTGTGTAGTGTCCACATATAGCACCTTGATTACAACTATTACTTTCATAGTGGTAATTTTCTACTTCACCATACCAGCCGTCTACAGCCACTGACACGTTTGGTCTCTCTTCTACTTCATGCATCCATATGTTCTGTCCAATTACAGCATCATACGGAGCTATGGCGTCCTGGTTGCCATGGTCCCACGTACAGCCGTCGGACCAAGTCTGGGCCATTACCGCTAAATTCTCGTCCCAAACCTGTCGGAAATTTGCAAAAATTAACTCGCAACTTAGTAATACTCTTTCACTGAGACTCGAAAATAACACTCTTTCAAAATGTGATTTCGAAAAAAAATGGTTATAAAGCATCATTCGAAAACAAACTCGAAAATTTCAAAGTTCTGAAATTTGGTTACTCTATAACTTTGTCAGATAAAATGAATTATGTCTTCTGTAGCAGAAAACATTGAACAGAACTATAGCTATAACCTCATGTTTCTGTGACAGAGTCCGAAGACTCAAAACAAAATAAATAGTTCGACCAAACTTGTAGGCGGCTGCTATTCAAAATGTTAACTTGGATGTTGTTGGTAGGTATTTCAAAAAAGTGCGACGGATATGCTGGTAATTTTGTGTTACCTATATTTTACGTTCTCGCTTTCCGGGCGTTGCCGTAAAAGGGTCTACAGTTTAACGACGATATCTGCGGTTTTACGACGATATCGACAATTGGCGATTTTAAATTAATGAAATGTATCTCCACATTGTTTTTAAAAGTTTGGCCTTTTTTGAAAGTATTGAACCCTGGCAAGAATTTACAGAAACTAAAATTCCTCTATGATGGTGTGATTATTAATAATTACACTAATAATTATATTATTGACTACATTATTAATAAATCAATTAAGTAATTTGTCTCATAAGTGATTTTTTTGTGAAAAAATGTAGTCACAAATAAATATAAAAAATAATAGAACTAGAAAAAACGCAAATTGAGTATTATGTTTTACATGTACTACCAGACTTACCATATATTTCATGTCTGCCGCCGATGGTGTCACTGAACGTCGGTACTCGTGGTGGCTCTCAAGCCATATTTCGATGTCCGTGGTTGTGTAGCTGGTCGATCTCTTCTGTCGATGTCTAGCGGTGATTTCTGAAAGCCGAAACTGGTGAGAGAAACCACGACCAGTCTTCGCAGATCTCCCTGCATAGACAACGCGTTGAAAGTGTAGAAACACGACTAAAAGTGATATCTTCATCTTCTATGATATCTTATACAACAGCTGCAAAATGTTGCAATTTTACAAAATGTCAGGAAAAGATTGAAATTACGAGGACTCCAGCGTTCTAGTGCAACTGTGTTTGCTGCAACCATGATAGCGAGTACTAGCAATAACCCACGCAAAATACCCAGCATTGTGGTGCTATCCTCCTAAAATCACCAAAAAAAACCTTTCTCTCAAGTTCCAGAATACGGCTAAAAGTCCTCATATTTAGCTTCGTGGGGTTTATACTTAACCAAAGCAAGGCGTGCTATGTTCCATAGACACCACATTGTCAGTGATGGAACGAATTCTGACGACACGTTCGTTCGATCATGACGTCACAACTATACTAAGACTGAAGACATATTCAAGATTTCCGAACGCGCAAGATAAACACAATTTTCCGTAGCCACCCCCCCCCACACACACACACACACCTCCCTTACGTCATCTGACTCATTCTTCTATCAAAAAAAGGGGAAAAAACGACACTTTAAAAACGTTGTCGAATATTTAAAACTTTATTTAATTCTAAAGTACGTGTATAAACAAATACATATCAACAAATCACGTGATTCTATACAAGTAAAGTACTTCAGTATCTAAAGTGTACGAGTTGTCGATGACAAGTATCCATCTTCATTTATGTAAATCTTCTGCATGAATATTCAATTTGGAAAATAATTTTCAAACGTACATAGAGATGACCAGAATTTATATCAAAAGAATACGAACTGAGACCTGTAAAACCGCAAAATGTGAGGCTAAAAGGTTTGGTCAACATCACATATAACACCTAATAAGCATGTTCGGGATTGAGGTGAAAATGTTCCAAGTACTAGCATATTACAGTCAATTTCAAAATACCGTGCACCTTTTCTGTTTGATACAACCACGCAGAAACCAACAAGAAACTGCATATGCTACATATTTCCCTCCACATTTAGTCTAAATGAAATAAACCATTTTACATAATTGCAACTCCATGCAGACATTCGGGCACCAATGTTTTTCTTAGTATCAAACACCCTATAAAGGGCGCGTAAATGTCCTTTGCGGTGTTCATTTGATGTCTGTATGGTGGCATGTGTAGTTCATTTCACAGTCACAAAATGTAGCAAGAAAGTTGAAGAAACTATACTCATTCAATCTTGTAACATGTCCAGTTTTTTCTTGGTTTCTGGGTGGTTGTATCAAAGAGGAAAGATGCACTGTATTGTGAAATTCATTGTAAGAAAGCATTTGATCTTTTTAAGGATATCTTAAAGTACCATTAAATGTTTTTCCACTCGAAACCATATAAATTTTCTTAAAACACTAACCAAAATTTTGTCTACACTAAATATGTACAAAATATCAGTGTATATGTATATGTATATACATATGTACACATGCCAATACACACAAAATACATCTATGTACATTATGAGTCAAAACATTGAATACACGCATTTGCGCATATTTACAGTGTCACGTACACATAAAAAGTATATATTACATGTAATAAACTAAACGTTCGCTCGTTCGTTCGTTCGGTCTTTCGGTCATTCATTCATTCGTTCGTTCGTTCGTTCGTCCATTCATTTATTCATTCATTCATTCATTCATTCATTCATCAGTCAGTCAGTCAGTCAGTCAGTCAGTCAGTCAGTCAGTCAGTCAGTCTGTCTGTCAGTCGACGTCATAGATAGACTGTCGATCAAGTATACATTTAATTACAAGAGGATGTGTCTAACATTTACATTTTGAACAACTATTCATTAATTATGAACAATCATACAATTATATTTTAGCCATTGTATGTATGTATGTATGTATGTATGTATGTATGTATGTATGTATGTATGTATGTATGTATGTATGTATGTATGTATGTATGTATGTATGTGTGTGTGTATGTGTGTATGTATGTATGTATGTATGTATGTATTTATGTATGTATGTATGTATGTATGTATGTATGTATGTATGTATGTGCGTGAGTGCCTGCGTGCATGGATGGATGGATGGATGGATGGATGGATGGATGGATAGATAGATAGAAGATGGATGGATGGATGGATGGATGGATGTGTTGACTTAAAGACAAACAATCTCTGAAATAAAAGTTACATATATAAATTCTAGGAAATCACAAAATGACATCAAATATACTACTTTGTATAATGTATCATTAAAAACTAACTTTCATTTAACAATATAATTCTTTTATTTTTTACATCCCCCTGATATTATGCCATGGCCAGTTTTACTATTTCTTGTTTCTTTCGGGTTTTTTATTTCATCCGTTCAGTTAAACTTTGGGCAGGCTTTTCAGCTTTCTCGGCATCTTCTTTTTATTTCTAGAATTCTTGGCTATATTCTGAGTTCCGGTGTCTTTGTTCTTCTTGTTCTTAGCTGTGGTAAATGAAGACGATATTAAAATAAAATATCATTGATGGAGTCCTACCATAATTATATATATGGAATTGTACATACATCCCATCCTTATCAGACTGTACGGAGTTAATATTACGGACAATAACTTTTTGAGGTGCACCGCACACACAGCCAATATACCGTTCAGTGGTTCTATTGGCGTATACAATCATACGCTAGGCAGAGCCCCCCCCCCCAAAAAAAAAAAATAAATAAATAAATAAATAAAAAAATAAAAAAATAAAAATGCACATGGTACACTTTAAGATAAGGTTGAAAGCATAGAGTTTCTCGTCACATCTAGTCTATAAATGCAATGAATTAACATAGGGTCATGCCACCTTCCAGATCTCAAATACAGACAAAACATTTGGCGCACGCATGCGCATGTCTGTGCCTAGTCTAGTTACAGTACATTTAAATGGTTTATTTCATTTTGACAAAATGTAGCGAGATATTGCCATTTGACTATTTTACAGTGTAGCTCGTGTAGTTTCTTATTTGTTTCTCATTGGTTGTATCAAATAGAGCCGCTGAACGGTAACTTGAAACGGGCTGTATGAACATCGCCCTCTATAGGGGTAATGACGATTCGTGAAACAGTACTGGTTAACTTTCAACTTTCTATCAAAAGATCTGAATCAGAATTACTTTATAAATCTTTCAAATCTACATTTCCGTTGATTTCTTACTTACTTGTGTATTTTTACCACTCAAAAGTGACAAATAGTGTTAGTGACAGGACTTTTTGTTTCATTTGCGCACAGAAAATCAAACTTGGTGGTCTGAGATTTACGTAACTAAGTGCTACACGTACCTGTCTTGGTGTTCTTCTTATTGGGAGAACTACTGCTATCCTCGTTGACGGTGTTCGTAGTTGTGGACATTGGTTCTCCGTTGTTATTCATGGAAGTATCTTGATTCAGATCAATGCCTGATGACTGCTCACCATGGACAACCTCTTCGTCCACTATACCAACCTTTGATGTTGACCGTTTCACTTTGTTGGTCCATCTAGACAAGAATTCAGGTTTGAATCTGGGAGAAAAAAAGACACACGCTTAGCTTAGCTATTAAAAAATATCAAATGATTGTCAATGTCTTCTAAGTTGTTGTCAGTCTGTTTGTTTGTCTCTCGGTCATTTACCAACATTTTGTCGTTGTGTCTGCATCTAGGCTATAGGCTGTT